>NC_139803.1:5629938-5672438 GCF_963457635.1 Microchirus variegatus | reverse complement strand
AGCATCCTTCTGTTCAGGGTCCGGCTCCTTCTTTTCTCCTCGTGCAGCACGTGAACGCCCTCTGCTGGTCCAGGGTGAAACCTTTTTAAAAATATTTAAAAATAAACATGAAATAACTAGAGGGGTGAGTCCATGCGCCCACATTTTCATGCCAATTTTAAAGCAAAATTTGCATAGGCAATGAAGGCCACTTTGGACATGTGGTGTGCAGCTGTGACCTTGGAAATAGGTTGAGGTCACCGATCTTCGAACTTGTTCAAGATACTTGTAAGAGGCATCCACAGTGCCAGTTTGACATCAACATGTCGAATATTTGTCAAGTTATCGAGTTGACAAGCTCGTAAAGTGCCGTTTACACATTTCTCACATTTCCCCGCAAAAAAACGCGTAAAAATTCACGAAAAATTCAAAAAAACAGGAAGGTATTAATTTTAGTCCGGACGGACGGAATGACGAAATGACGGAGGGAACGGAATGACGGACGGACGGAACGGTGCGAACGCTATATATATATATCGCGCTCGGCGAGAGACGCGGAGCATAAAAAAAAGAGAGGGAAAGAAAAGAGGAAACACAGTAACTGTTTGTCTTATTTCTTATTTTATTTACAGGAGGTTTTCATGAAAACAGACAAACTTACACAGGAAATTAAAAAAGAGCAACGGGACAAGCAAAGCCACCCGGAAATCACCATTTTACAGGAGCACGTGTCCACGTGTTGACGTTGTCTGGCTGCAGGTCTCTGATTTCACCAGCAGGCGGCGCCAAAGACACAACAACACATCCCCACTTCAGGACATGAGTTCAGTTCTTCTTTGGTGGGAAAGGTCACAGGTCACGACATCCTCAAGGAAGGAGCTGAAATAAGAACACAACATGGTGCAAACATGGTGCAAATTAAGTATTTAAGTCATAGAAGTAGTATTTTTCACAGTTTTCTTCTCGTGTGTGGTCCTGTGGTTAAAAGAGTGTCATCGCCAGCCGTGTTTATATGATATTTACATGATGAGAACTGAGCGCTAAAGGGTCAGAGGAGTTTAAAAACAGCATCAAAGGAGGTCTGTGTGTACTTAAAGAACGTCGTAGCTGAAGTGAACGCCGTAAAAAGACAGAACAAAGCAAAAAGAGCCTAAAGGCAGATTATTATGGGACTCATTTACATCGACAAATAGCCCTTTGTCCAGTTTACAAATAATTTACTGCAGGAAATATACACAACATTTACATACACGTGAGAACCAACACAGCACAGTCAACAAATGAGAGGTTAAACGCACATAATGACACTGGACTATATGATGATGAATGACTTTAAAGCAACGATTATGCTCGTGTTTGAATAACAAATTAAGCATTTTCTCTTAACTGTAAATGTTAGTTTCAGATTTAGAAAGATAATTAACATATTAACATACATGATGAAATGTAACATTTACATAAAACCCAAATGATGTTATTTTAGACGCTAAAAGACACCACAGCAGCCAGCACTGTGAAAATCCACCATTGTTCTGCCGTAACTGATGCTAACGCGTATCGGGGGGTCACAAAGGGAGCGCATTTCAACAACTGACACTGTAAAGATAGAGATAAAACGACAAGGTTTGACAGTATAAAATATCCTCTGATTCTGTATCTCAGTGCCGTGACGCTGCTTTTACGAGGCCTAAATATCCCAGACCTGGTATTTAATACTGATTCGAGTTTGAAAACGACACGATAAGATCATAAAAAAAACGTCAAACGCAAGAACTTTCCCCGACACCAACAACGACAGCTGCAGACACCGTCCAAAGAAGCGGCTACGAACGAACCAACGAGCACAAACACAGACACGTGTTTTATCTCCGAGTCTCTGAACATTCACACCTATGGCCAATTTAGAATCTCCAAATGCATCTCACACTGATTTGTGGCTCCCGACTCCCGACATCACCTGCTGTTCTGAGGTCTGTGAATTTCAGGTCAAACCTATTTATCGTCACTCCGCCCCAGCGAGGACTTAAGAGCCGCTGCAGGATTTACGCTCGTCCTCAGAGAAACACGATTACACAGACACGACCGCATCCGGGGAATCTGAAATTTGGAGTTTGTGGCGCGTTGAAAACGTCGCCCCCCCCCCCCCCCCCCCCCCCCCTCCCTCTACAAATCTCCCTCGTCCTCTTCCCCGACGTCCACGCCGTCCCGAAGGAAGGCCTCCTTCTCCTGAGCCAGGCTCTCCGTTTCCTGGTCACGATTGATGTCCGTCATCTCCGTGTCCGGAGACGAGCGAGCGTTGGCGCCCTCTGCGCTGTGGTGGATGCCGTAGCAGAAGTAGATGGCGAAGCCTGAGAAAGCAGAGAGAGGATCATGGAGTCTGCAGACGCCGCGTCACCGACAGATACGGTCGATCGCGTAGTCAAGAGAGTAGAGGGTAAATACCTATCGCCATCCAGATTGCGAATCGCACCCAGGTGCCTCTGTCCAGCTGCATCATCAGGTAGACATTGACAAACATGCTGATCACGGGAAGGAACGGCAGCAGTGGAACCTGAAGAGTGACAGAAGAAAGTGTTTAAGCTCTTCTTACCTGACCCTCTTTTCGGAGTCCCCAAAATGAAGATAACACTTGTGAGATTCCACCAGAGGTGTACGTTTCACTGTAGATGCCACCGTGTCAGAGTAAATGTACATGGAACACAGCATAAATGAAGGATTTTTTTCTCTCGCCTAAAAAAATATTGCATTTTAAAGCAAATATCACCTTTAAAATACACAGTAGGAGCTTAAAAACACATGGAGGTCATGTAACAACATGTGGACATGAGCTGTGCAAAGTCTGATGCTGCTGAAGTGAAGCAGAGTGAAATTACAGAGGTTTTATTAAAGAGATGTCTGGGCGTTCTCTCTTTTGACAGCTTGGCACCATCTGTGCCATTTGAGATTTCTTAGGTACCAAATTATTAAAAAACAATTTAATTTTCTTTATATGTCACTACAGGTCTAAAAAGAAATTGTTTTAAAAAAAAAAGTATGATAACTCGCTATAAATCAATGCTTCCTGTGCGGTGCGTAATAACAACTCTGTGACTCTGCAGCGTCTTCAGTTACGCAGCGCCATAGCTCTGGCTTACCTTGGTCAATTATGGTGACTGACAGCTCGTTTTAAACCTCTAAACCGGTAGAATCAGACCCCGGTCTCCAAATGCGTGTGATTCACTTCATTAGTGAGTCAAAAGGACATAAATGCATATGACGCATTTGTGCGGACATTCGCCTCTCCCTAATCAGAACGCTCTAATGTCGCTCTGTAATGATCAATCAGACCGGGATTTGTTCCCAAAGCATGCTGGGAAGTGTAGTTCTTCATTAGAAGTGGTTTTGTTCCGGTGGAAATAACTTGTTTTGATAAACAGCAAAGGTAAGATGACATTTCTGCTTGTATTTCTTGAAAGTCAGTTGTTGTTTTGCTCTTATTTTGGGGCTGTGAATCCGTGAATCTTGGTCGCAGAGTGATAAAAATGGTACCGATGGAATCTGTAGATGCTCCGCTGTCCAGTCGACACGTGTTTTTTTTGTTAACATAATCACGCTGATGCTACGGTGCCGCTTTTCAATGAGTGCGCTGTGACGTTTTTTCCCCGCTCCTGCTGTTTGATCCATCGGTGTCCTAACTGTGTTTGGTGAACATAAGAATGGTTTATATGAGCTTTTAACTGAGTTTCTGACCTTTCTGTGGGTATGCAGCATGTCTGTGTATGTTAAAGTTAGACATGGTTTCATGACGCTTTTGTCGCTGCGTCTGACGCTGCCCCCGATCCCGGGGGCAACCGTGAAAAGGAGGTTAATCCTCACTCATGTTCACACAACCTGAGTTTTTTGTGGAGTCAAACCTTGAATGATAGCTTGGTCTTGCTCTCAGGCTGCCTCCACACCACGAAGGTGAGGCAGAGGCACACGACGAAGATGACGCTCAGGGCCGCGATGTTCCAGGAGGCGGCGCCTCCCTGCACGGCCAGGACACTGAAGACCAGGATCAACAGTCCTGCAGGGACATGAGACCTCATTATTATTTTTCTGTTTGCATCTATGTGTGAAAGCTAACTGTGGATCACTTACCCAGGAGAGACGCACAGATGTTGACACAGAATCCCGACAGCGTGGACGGCTCAGGATTATCAGGAAACAGCAGCATGTTGAAGCTGAACCTCTCCTCCAGACCAGGCAGCATGCCCACACTGGGCACGCTGATGTCGTCGCTCATCTCCTCTTTGGCCATTTCATACACCACACTGGGCTGCTCCGGCTGGTACCTGGACATGAACAACACAGATATATTTACTGATTCACCACTGCCTTTACACCACTTAATCCTCACCTCTGTAGCGCCAAATTTGTTATTCATAATGGTAAAGAAATGACTAAGAGTGGAACTGTTTTACACATTTAATGAGCTTGGAATAGTCTAATCTGAGGCAGAAGAACAACATCAACAACAGATAAAGATACAGATACAGCCTGAGACTCCTTTCACATGACTTTGGAATGTGGAAATGCAGCATTCTGCACGTTAAAAGAGCCATCATGAACTCTGGAACATGTCAGTCATCCTTCACTTCACGCTCTTTAAACTCCATCACTGTGTCGTCACTGACCTGAGCACCAAGACACAGGCAGCCACTAACGTGTAGGCCAGCAGCGTCCCGATGGACATCAGGTCCACCAGGTCCTTCAGGTCGAAGAGAAAGGCCATGATCGCTTCAAGAGGAAAGAGATGAAAATAATGTGTTTATCTTTAATATAAAAAATAAGGAAATGCTTTAAAAATGCTGCCCTTGTGCACTCTGATACCACTGAACTTATCTTTAACAGCAGGTACTGGAATAAGTGGATGTGTCACAGTTTTAGTCAGCAGTTTGGAAATAATGTAACCTCTTCTTCACGGTTGAAGAGGTTTAAAACGAGCTGTCAATCACCCTTATTGACCAAGGTAAGTCAGAGCTATGGCGCTGCGTAACTGAAGACGCTGCAGAGTCACAGAGATGTTATTACGCACCGGAAGCATCCATTTACAGCGAGTTATCATACTTTTTTTTTCAAAACAAGTTCTTTTTAGACCTGTAGTGACATATAAATAAAATTAAAAGGGTTTTTAATAATTTGGTGCCGAAGAAATCTCAAATGGCACAGATGGTGCCAAACTGTGCCAACAGTGAGAACGCTGAGACATCTCTTTGATAAAACCTCTGTAATTTCACTCTGCTTCACTTCAGCAGCATCAGACTTTGCACAGCTCATGTCCACATGTTGTTACATGACCTCCGTGTGTTTTTAAGCTCCTACTGCAGATTTTAAAGGTGATATTTGCTTTAAAATGCAATATTTTTTTAGGCGAGAGACAAAAAATCCTTCATTTATGCTGTGTTCCATGTACATTTACTCTGACACAGTGGCATCTACAGTGAAACTTACACCTCTGGTGGAATCTCACAAGTGTTATCTGTAGTTTGATACCACATATAATCCACATAGAGCTTGTAACTCTATTTAGTTTGGGCAGGGACTCCAAAAAGAGAGTCAGGGAAGAAGTGGTTAAGACAAATGTCATTATTGTGCATGAATCCTGGTCTGGAAAATGCCGCAAAAACATCCAGGTCACAATAATTTCTCCTCATGGACCAACCACGGTCTAAATAAGCTCTCATCATCATCGATGATCCCTCTCGTATTTCTTGATCTTACCCGACAACACCCCAGCGATCACTGTGGCCGTTATGGGGGCTTTTCTTTGGCTGACGTGGGACAGGAAGGAGAAGAGCAGGCCATCCCGAGCCATGGCAAAGATGATACGAGGCAGAGGGAACATGGAACCCAACAGACTGAGGTTGGAGCAGGGAAGAGAAGAAGATCAGATTTGGGGAAGAAGAGGAGAAGGAAATGGAGCGACTAAAGAGGTGAAGTATAGAAGAGACAGGAGAAGAGTTAGAGCATTGGTTCTCAAAGTGCGGCCCGCGGGCCAATGGCGGCCCGCAGAAACATTTCTGGCGGCCCCGCAATGAATTACAGTTGATAGTTTTAATCCAGGAGCTACTAAGCTTGTTAAATGTTTATTGGACATTACTGGATACAAACCAATAAGTGTAAACTGTACAACTGTATTTACTATGTCATCAAATTTTGGATGACATAGTGACAAAGTATAGTATGACGTTTTTGTCAAATTTTGGACCGAAATTTTTATTTTTTTTAATTGTCAAATTTGGGACGACATAGTATTGTACAAGGTTTTTGTCAAATTTTGGACCAAAAACAGTTTTCCCCCAAAAATTGTAAAATTTTGAACGACATAGTATAGTATGACGTTTTTGTCAAATTTTGGACCAAAAAAAAAAAAAAAAAAAAAAGTCAAATTTTGGGCGACGTAGTATAGTATGTCGGTTTTGTCAAATTTTGGACGCCATAGTTATTACAAATGGGATTTCTTTCAGTTTTTTTTCTTTTTTTTCCATGTGCCGGCCCTCAGTCCAATGTAGGGTTCCTAAATTGGCCCTCAGGTATCAAAACTTTGAGAACCCCTGAGTTAGAGGATTTGTAGTGAGGGGAAGGTGCTACAGGATCGTGGACTTTCTGCTCTCTGGTGCATCAGGGGCTTGATGTTGCTCCAAGGTTAATCTCATGCCAGCATTCACAACTTTCTCTCTCTCTTAAAACACCAAACAAGTTGTGCCACATGCCTTTATCCTGCAGCTTAATTCACCGTGCAGTTTTTATTCTCCCTTACATCAATAAGATGTAAGTCAAAAAAAACATCAAGATTAGGATTAAGGTGCAGACACAAGGCAGCATAACAATCACAGCACAGCAGCATCATGCATGTTAGTGTCTCACCTGACACTATGCCTGCAGTGAGGGTTGCAATTATTGGGGTTTTGGTGCGGGGGCTGATTCCGGCCATGAACTTGAAAAGCAGCCCGTCTTCAGCCATAGCCCAAACCACACGGGGCATAGGGAACATAACCCCCAGCAAGCTAATGAAGGGGGGAAGACCGGGATATACATGATATCCACACATGCAGCTTCACATAATATACACCACACAGCAGCACAGGCATGGAGAGTGGCAGCAGTTTAAATATTTACAAATGTAAATATTTGATTATATTGACAGACAAACAGGAATATACACAATTAAAAAACAATTAATATGAGTAAAAATCTTATATTGGCCTTAGGCGACCGAGTCAACGTTGCATCATGACATTCTGGGAACTTATTAATAGGATAGAGATCAAATATCTTCTGAAGCTACACACACACACTCACACACACACTGTTAATAAGCACTTACCTCGTGGACAGAGCGCACAGAGAGCCCACAGCCACGGCGTACTTGGCTCCTCCCCAGCCCACGTAGTTGAAGGCCATGGGCAGAGGGCTGTTGCTGTCCAGCAGGTAGTACGGCATCATGAGGGTCAGCGCCGCTGAGACGCCAAAGTACGCCACGAAGCAGATGAGCAGCGACGACACGATGCCCACGGGGATGGCTCTCTGCGGGTTCTTCACCTCCTCGCCTGCAGCAGGGAGACACACGCAGCTGCTTCGTAAAACCTGAACCTTAAACTCCTATGAGTTAATGCCACAAATATAAATGTAAGATGTAGATCATTGGTTCTCAAAGTGCTACCAGTTTAGAGGTTTAAAACGAGCTGTCAATCACCCTAATTGACCAAGGTAAGCCAGAGCTGCGTAACTGAAGACGCTGCAGAGTCACAGAGTTGTTATTACGCACCGCACAGGTTGCATCCACTTACAGCGAGTTATTATATATATATATTTTTTTCTTTTTAGATCTGTAGCGACATATGCATAAAATTAAATAATTTATATTATTATTAAAATTATAATTTTAATAATTTGGTACCTAAGAAATCTCAAATGGCACAGATGGTGCCAAACATTTTATATTACGTTATTTTAACGCATAAATTACATTATATTAACGCTTAAATTACATTATATTAACGCTTAAATTACATTATATTAATAACGCTTAAATTACATGATATTACATTATATTAACGCTTAAATTACATTATATTAGCGCTTAAATTACATTATATTAACGCTTATATTACATTATATTAACGATTAAATTACATTATATTAGCGCTTATATTACATTATATTAACGATTAAATTACATTATATTAGCGCTTATATTACAACGCTAAACTGTAGAACTCCAATCTTGTCATTAAAATGATCACAAATGGGATTTCTTTCTGTGTTTTTTTCCATTTTTTTTTCCTTTGGCCATAATAGTGATCATAACAATGTGAAAGACATCATTTCATCAGGGGCTAAGTCTGAGTCAAATATAAACAACACCTCACATTTGAATTCTGGGGATTTGACCATGCATCAGAATTCCAGCTGCACAAACACATTGAAGAAACATTCCGTACGGTATTTTGCAACAAACTGGAACAAGGAGGTTATTTTTTTCCCCACAAGACTGAAACACCCAAGTATTTGGGAGCCGACGACAACACTCGCTGCTTGTTCTGCACCGAGATCACATTGCGACGATGGAGCGCAAGAGTCAAAACACTGACTTGATTCTGTCCTCCGCCGTCACTCACTCATGCATGGGAGGGAGACAGCGTATGACTGGCCCCGGATTACTGGAAGATCAGGGGTCAGTATGGATGTAATGTACTGGCAGTGGACGTGGATGAAAACTGAACTCCAGGCAGCCAGAACACACACACACACACACACACTAAGATACTCATAATGCAGTGCCCAGCCCTTCCTAAACTATTTTAACCCGGAAAACTAAAACCCAGCATTAGAATCTGCAACTGGTCCTCACAAAGATAGAAATACAAATGTGTGTGTGAGCGCTTCTCTTCAGGAAGAACCTGACGTTTCTGAGGAACGATGATTGAATGGAAGTCAATGAAGTGCCCTTATAAGGACATGTGTGTGTGTGTGTGTGAAAGAGGGAAAGTGAGTGACACACACACACACACGCGCGCACACAGACAACCACACACCCACACGCACACACCCACCCACCCACACACACACAGACACACAACCACACACACACACACACCCACGCACACACACACACCCACCCACACACACACACGCACGCACACACGCACCTACCCGCACGCACGCACACACACACACACCCACCCACACGCACGCATGCAACCACGCACGCACGCACCCACCCACCCACACACACACACACACACACACACACACACACACACACACACACACACACACACACACACACACACACACACACACACACACACACACACACACACACACACACACACACACACACACACACACACACACACACACACACACACACACACACACACACACACACACACACACACACACACACACACACACACACACACCTCTGCAAGCCAAAGTCAAACAAAAATTCCAGTTTAACTTCACAGCAGCCAATTAGAATTCAGAGAAAAGAGGAGTGGGAGAAGTCAGAGGCCAGAGAGCCAGACACTCCCTTTTATTTTATTTTATTTTTTTCCCCCTGACTCTGAGGCCTGGAGTCATTCAAAGAGAACATACATGAACACACACAGGTGTGTGTGGAACCCTTCTTCCCTGCAGCTGACACCTTGTTTTACCCTCTGGGCCAAACACTGGGCTAAACTGCTGCCTCTCTCTTATGTAACAGCCCTGGACATTTAAACAAGCGTAGGATTTAAATGATCCTTACTCCAGATCCAGTTACACCACCACCCTCACACACACGTACACACACGACTGAAATGCACCCATGAGGCAGGGGAAACAACTTGAGAAGTGGAACAAGAGGAGAACATTTGCCAGAAGAGCGAGAACACTCTGCTTTCACTGAACCAACCGACCTGTGGTGGCGATGCAGTCGAATCCCACAAAGGCATAGAAACAGGTGGCAGCGCCTGAGAGGACACCGGACACTCCGAAGGGCATGAAGCCCCCCACTCCTAACTGCTCCTCAGTCGGTGAGACACTGGTCAGGCTGCACAAGAGAAGCAAAAACACAAATAATATCATATATGATGATGATTAAATATCATAGATGTATATATATACACGTGTTTCAGAGAACACGAGAGCCTGCGTGTCTACATTCTTACTTGAGACTGGAGTTGCTGGTATGATTGGCATGCAGGATCTCCTCGGGGTCTATCTGCCAGTTCTTTATCGTGCCCTTCACCAGCCCCGAGACCACCATAAACAACAGGACCAGGACGTTGACGCACGTGAACACCTTGTTCACCATGGCGGACTCTTTGACCCCGAACGCCAGCAGACCTTAGAACAACAGAGTAAAGTACGTACGCGTACTCTTTAAGGGAGGACATTTGAGGAAACACGCACTCAAGTGCAGACCATTAGAAAGGAAATGTCTATGAGGACAGGACTCTTCCTGCCAGATCCATGGTCAAAGCTCTGGAAAATGTCAGACTACAAGACAAAGATCTCGGGAAGCAAGAACGTGGGGTCACCGTCCTGATGTCTGGTTGTTCCAGACATTTCTCGGCTAGCTTTCGTTGCGTTCCCACCTTTTTTATTTCGCGTTCAGACGAGCGTCTTTGCGTGGAAATCTGCACGCACGCGGTGACGCAAAAGTGTGTGAAATTTGATGTAGTATGCATGCCAGGTGGCTAGGTGGCACTGTGACGCACTGTCATACAACAACACCAGGAGCGCTGGTTTTTCCATATTTTTTTGGGAAAGTTGCGATCTTGAGTTTCCAAAAAATTATGATTTTTTTTATTTTTGTTTCAAAAACATTTTTTTCATATTTTTTTTGGAAAGTCGAGATCTTGAGTTTCCAAAAAATTAAGATTTTTTTTTTTTCCCCCCAATTTTTTTTTTCATATTTTATTGGAAACTCGAGATCTCCACTTTGAAACTCGAGATTTCAAAACAAAATATTTTCGTCTTTTTTTTTTCCTCATGTCACTTTTTTCCTCATGTCACACGCCGTCGCCGTCTCAACGAAAGGCACATCTGATAAAACATTTTGTCGGTTTCACCCGGGAGCGTTGCCGTGTAAAGCCCAGCCTTAGACGTTACCCAGGAGCTCCAGGAGTTCTCCTACCTGTGAGGATGATGATGATGAGGACAGCGAACATGTCAGGATACTCTGCCAACAGGCCCGGTGCGTTCATGGACATGTACTCTCTGCAGAACACCTCGATGCGCTTCCCGACCAACTCGTCGAAGGTGGCGCTCCAGGCTCGGGCCACGCTGGACGTCCCTGTGACGGACGGATTGACAGATTACGTCGTGTTATCTTAACGCTCTTTCGAACCCTGAAGACAACACAGTAAGGAAATGATGTGCTGCGTTTACCGATGATATAAGAAAGGATGAGGTTCCACCCGGTGATAAAGGCCCAGAGTTCTCCGACAGTCACATAGGAGTAAAGATAAGCTGATCCTGTTTTGGGAACACGGGCTCCGAACTCAGCGTAACATAGACCAGCCAACACTGAGGCTAAGGCTGCGATCAGGAAGGACAGCACGATGGCAGGGCCTGGTGGAGGGAGGAGTCACATCATTACTAAACACGTCTTAAATAATCAGTTAAAGTGATCTCAACTTACCCGAATTCTCTCGAGCCACAGCCCCGGCGAGCACATAGACGCCAGCGCCCAGCGTGCTGCCGACGCCCAGAGCCACCAGGTCGAAGGTGTTCAGGCATCTGGAGAGGCGCGAGTCGTCCGCGTTACAGTTCACCACCTTCACCCTCAGCAGCCGCTTCCCGAAGCCCAGGAGCGTCTGCAGCACCATCGCTGACCGGCACTCAGGAAGGGGGAGAGGAGAGAAGGGAAGGAGGGAAGGAAGGGAGGCTGAATGGGATTCAGAGGAGGTCACAGGGCAGAGGTCACAGGGCAGAGGTCACATGCACCCTGACAGGAGAAAAAAGGACAGAGGAGATGGACAGTCAATAAACGTGAACTTCTGAAACTTGTTTTGACTCTAAAAGACATGAACTACAGTTCTATGGAGTTAGATTTGTGTCTTTATTATTCAATCAAAAAAAAGTTTGCTTCAATCAAAAAAAATATTTTCAATCAAAAAAAATATTTTCAATCAAAAAAACCTTCACTTCAATCAAAAAAACCAACTTTTCAACCAAAGAAAAAAATTGTTTGAATGCAAATATATATTTGAGACTCAAAAAAATGCATTTGAACACTTTTTTTCTTTGATTGAAAATGTTTTCTTTGATGGAAGTGAAGGTTTTTTTTTGGTTTGAAGCAAGTTTTTGATTGAAGTAATGCCGTTTTGCGTTTGGGCCATATTATGGGTAGGACATTTGTGTCTTTATAACTCAATCAAAGAAGAAGTTGCTTCAAACAAAAACAAAATATTTCCAATTAAAAAAAATCACTTCAATCAAAAAAATCCTTTTCAATCAAAGAAAAACAGTGTTCAAATGCATTTTTTTGAGTCTCAAATGTATTTTTGCATCCAAACAATTTATTGCTTTGATTAAAAAGGTTTTTTTTGATTGAAGCAAACTTTTTTTTGATTGAATAATAAAGACACAAAATCTAACTCCATACAGTTCTGAATGAAGACTTTAAGTATCCGTGCACATTTGTCGACTTGTGTAGGACATTTGCAAAAGATTGATTGAACACAAACGCTGCATTTAAACGATAAGAATCCAGTCAATGGTGGAGATTAAAGTCCCAAACGTCCCAAAATATGATGCTAAATCCACTGGTAACAGAACATCATGTATTTCTGTGAAAATACATCTTGGTCTCCCAGTGTTCCAGCGTCACAGAAAGGAGTTTCACTGACTCTTTTTGACCAAATTCACAGGAGGAGAGAAAACAGGCTCCTGTTTGCCAAAAAGAGGGATAATCACTTTTATTGCTGGACATGGTGCAGGACATGGTGTTACATAACACAACTCACAGGAGAGGAGGTGAAGCCCTGAAACAGATTGTTCTCATCACTCCTACACGGACGTAAAAACAAACCCATCAACACATTGTTCTCTCAGGTCAAAGCGAGAAGTTGTTCCTCTGCAGCAAAATTCAAAATACAAGCTTTTAAAAAGCTTGGAACTCACTTTTAAACCAACTATCTCAACGTTTGAACACACCCCAGCTGTGAGACGTCTGATTCTCTGGGTCAGTTTCAACATCTCGTCCTCATTCCTCACTGCTGAGCTCATACAGCGAGGGAAAAAGAGAGAGTTGATGTTGCAGAAACATCAAGGGAATGGAAAGAAGGAGAATACAGGGACATCCATTGCCTGCAGCCTTCTGCTCAGAGAGGAACAGTCAACAAACCTGTGGCAAGATGTTTGAGCTTCAGTCAGCTGACTGAGAGGAGAACATCAGGTGTAGATGAACTGTTCTCAGGTGAAAAACAAGACCAAACTGAGCCTTACCATGATGGAAACACAGCGTTATACTCCCAAGTTAGCAGGACGTTTGATATTCGCTGGATATTCGTTTTTGAAAGACATTTTCTCAATCAACAAATAGATATTTTCCCATTCTGATTGCTGTAGTAGTTGCCAATGGTAGACATCTACTAACTACAGGTGAAGTTTTGTTGATATCTGCCATTATTGTGAAATAGTATGATATTAAATATTTAAAAAATTAAATATTTCAAAAAATGTAATTTTCAAAAAATGTAATATTTAAAAAAATGAAATATTTAAAAAATGAAATATTTAAAATATTATTTTATTATAATTAATATCTGCCATTAGTGTGAAATAGTAAGAAATTAAATATTCAAAAAATTAAATATTAAAAAAATATATATATATTTAGAAAAGTTAATATTTAAAAAATTAAATATTTAAAAAAATGCAATATTTCAAAAAATTAAATATTTACAAAATTAAATATTTAAAAAATTAAATATTTTAAAAATTAAATATTTTAAAAATTAAATATTTTAAAAATTAAATATTTTAAAATATAATTTTTTTTTTATTATAATTGATATCTGCCATTATTGTGAAATAGTATGAAATTAAATATTTAAAAAATTAAATATTTAATAAATTCACCAAAAATCAACAAATAGACATTTTCCCATTCTGGTTGCTGTAGTAGTTGCCAATGGTAGACAGCTACTTACTACAGGTGAAGTTTTGTTGATATCTGCCATTATTGTGAAACAGTATGAAATTAAATATTTAATAAATTTAATATTTAAAAAATTTAATATTTAAAAAATTTAATATTTAAAAAATTTAATATTTTAAAAAATTCACCCAAAAAATCAACAAATAGACATTTTCCCATTCTGATTGCTGTAGTAGTTGCCAATGGTAGGCGGCTACTTAAGACAGGTGATGTTTTGTTGATACCTGCCATTATTGTGAAACAGTATGAAATTAAATATTTAAAAAATTCACCAATAATCAACAAATAGTATTTTCTCATTCTGATTGCTGTAGTAGTTGCCAAGCGTAGGCAGCTATTCAACGAAATTACATTTCCATCGTCTGTTTTCCGTAGCCGTAGCTTGTTGCCAATGGTAGTTCTGCTACTTAAGGTGACTTTCAGTGGAACAGGGTGGGAATAATTGTGAAAAACACACCAAAGGCATCGTCAACAAGTCATTTTTTATTGGTATTTTAGTATTTTAGAATAATAATAGTAATAATAATAGCAATCAGAATGGGAAAATGTCTATTTGTTGATTGAGAAAATGTCTTTCGAAAACGAATATCAAACGTCCTGCTAACCTATGCGCGCTCTGATGCAGCAGGTTTTTTTTATCCCCTGTTCCGCTCTCTCACATTCTCACAGTTAGGGTAATTCTTTGTTTGGTTAAAAGTTAGAAAAGATAAAAGTGGAAGCTGAATGACTCAATACTCAAGTGTTTGTCATCATCCCTCAGGAGCTGCTTTAACTTTAACATACATCAAGTTTCATTTCTTATTTGTGGACGTTTTGTTGTCGATTGATGACGTTTCGCAAATGTACAAAGTTCAGACTATTTACATACAAGTAGAAACGTCCTCAAACATTCACACAGAGCTTCTAAACAAACAGGCTCTGCTCTCTTCATCGGCTTGTTCAAATAACACTCAAATATCAGAACATAACAATAATGATTTATAATAATTATTAATAAATAAATGGCATATTAAATTAAATAAGAACCTCTTGTGTTCACGTGATGGTAAAACCAAGGAGGGGCTTTAATAAAGTGAAAGAGTGAGTCATTAAAAAGCTGTTACTGTTACACACACACGTGCACACACACATGCACACACTTCCATATGGTCTAGACTATAGAAACCCTGTGACCCTCCTCTGACCTGAGAGCAACAGCTCGGTCAAAACCATCGTCTGTCGATTCAAAAACAACCTCATGTGTTTAAAACAGCACGTTTTCATCATAATTAAATCTGAAACAACTGAAGACACTTACTTTAACAGCACCTACAGAGACACGACATGCTTTCACCTGCCGATCCGAGCACAACGACGATTAAAAACACCGCGTGTTTCCCCAACTCTCTCCGTGGTGACGCAGCTGCAGTGAGGAGCGCGCTGTGTCCGCCGAAGCCTCGCTGCAACGTTCTGAAATAGAACCTGCAGCAAATCACATGGCCTGGCTATTCCTAGAATCATTCACACGCACAAATGCACACACGGGTATCACCGTCAAAATGTGGCAATCACTTCATTTACATGGTAGCCTCTATCACAGGGGTTCTCAAAGTTTTGATACCTGAGGGCCAATTTAGGAACCCAACATTGGACTGAGGGCCGCCAAAGGGAAAAAATTGAAAAAAAACGTGAAAGAAATCCCATTTGTAATAACTATGGCATCCAAAATGTGACTTTTTAAAAAAAAAATATTAAACTTTTGGTCCAAAATTTGACAAAAACGTTGTTCAATACTATGTCGTCCCAAATTTGAAAAAATAAAAATAAAAAATAAAAATTTGGTCCAAAATTTCGGTCCAAAATTTGACAAAAATGTCATACTATACTATGTCGTTAGAATTTTTTGGGGAAAACAGTTTTTGGTCCAAAATTTGACAAAAACGTTGTACAATACTATGTCGTCCCAAATTTGAAAAAAATTATTCAAAAAAAACATTTGGTCCAAAATTTGACAAAAATGACATATGCCGTCCCAAATTTGACATTTTTTTTCAAAAAAAATTTCGGTCCAAAATTTGACAAAAATTACATATATGCCATCCCACATTTTTGGGAAAAAAAATTTAAATTCCAAAATTTGACAAAAACGTCATACTATACTATGTCGTTCAAAATTTTAAATTTTTTTTGGGAAAACAGTTTTTGGTCCAAAATTTGACAAAAACGTTGTACAATACTATGTCGTCCCAAATTTGAATTTTGTTTTTCAAAAAAAAAAGTTTGGTCCAAAATTTGACAAAAATGACATATATGCAGTCCCAAATTTGACATTTTTATATTACATATATGCCGTCCCACATTTTTGGGAATAAATTTAAATGCCAAAATTTGACAAAAACGTCATACTACACTTTGTCACTATGTCATCCAAAATTAGATGACAGTTAATACAGTTGTACAGTTTACACTTATTAGTCTGTATCCAGTAATGTCCAATAAACATTTAACAAGCTTAGTCGCTCCTGGATTAAAACTATCAACTGTAATTCATTGCAGGGCCGCCAGAAATGTTTCTGCGGGCCGCCATTGGCTATCTATTACTATCTATCATAATAGTAATAATAATCACTATTAATGCACATGAAACAGCTTTTCATGACCCAACGCTGCACCATGTGTTCACAGAGAAACAGTGAAATGTCAGAAGCCAGTGGAGTTAAAGTCGGACTGGATTTAAAAAGCGTTTTTATTGTTCGTGCACACAGACGCACATATGGGACTCACTGTAACTGGTTTGCAGAGAGCAGTGGATGAACACGAGAGGGGGAGTGATCGTCCAGAACCAATGAAATCAGGCTCTGTGCACAAACCCTGGTCCACTTCCCCACTGAGGTACTTTTAAACACTGCTCATACAATCACCGCATTCATCGAGGAACTACTTCGTTTTCCTACTCTGTTTTTTTTTTGCTTTTCGGTCGAGAAAAAGCCAAATCACACGGTAGATGATGAGCGAAGTGCACTCTGAGGATTAATAAGACGTCTGCAGCTGATTCTGATGATGATGCAACAGCAGCTCTCCTGAGCGTAACACCCACTCTCACACAGCCACAGTCCAGGCTTCCTGCAGCTTAAAACAAGTCAAATTTACGACTTTTTAAGACTTTTTAAACGCCACTTGGAGTGAAATTTAAGACCAATTTGACAATAAACAAAAACAACAAATCGGCTACTGATTATTTTGAGATTTTCACCCCCCAAAAAATCATTAAATTCTACTTCCTATGTGTTTTGAAAAAGGGTTTGAAGACATCAGTAACATCACAAGAGATGGGACTATACCACTTTCTTTGTAGATCTAGCGATACTAATATTAGTCTGATTCAGTCGTTTTAGACCATTGGTTCTCAAAGTGCGGCCCGCGGGCCAATGGCGGCCCGCAGAAACATTTCTGGCGGCCCCGCAATGAATTACAGTTGATAGTTTTAATCCAGGAGCTACTAAGCTTGTTAAATGTTTATTGGACATTACTGGATACAGACCAATAAGTGTAAACTGTACAACTGTAATTAATATGTCATCCAATTTTGGATGACATAGTGACAAAGTATTGAACAACGTTTTTGTAAAATTTTGGACCGAAATTTTTTTTGAAAAAAAAGAGTCAAATTTGGGACGACATAGTATTGTACAAAGTTTTTGTCAAATTTTGGACCAAAAACTGTTTTCCCAAAAATGTTTTAACATTTTGAACGACGTAGTATAGTATGGTGGTTTTATCAAATTTTGGACGCCATAGTTATTACAAATGGGATTTCTTTCTGTTTTTTTTTCTTTTTTTTCCCTTTGGCGGTCCTCGGTCCAATGTTGGGTGCCTAGATTGGCCCTCAGGTATCAAAACTTTGAGAACCCCTGTTTTAGACCATTGACGAACTGTGAAGCTGTGAGCAACAAGTAAATAAACAACTAGAAAAGCACCCAGAGAGCGCAGACCTCCGCAAAGGCAGCTCAGCCCCGCCACAAAATAGCGATGAAAATAGTGATAGCGTCTACGGATCACGCCCCCAAAATTTTATCACTTGTTCCTGGTCCCATTGCGGACATTTCCTGAAAATTTCATAAAATCCGTCCGCGACTTTTTTTTACTAACAGACAGACAGACAAACTCCGACAAAGGTCAAATATAGAGAGATATGGATGTTTTTTGCACTGTATCAGGTTTAATCTGGATATATACTGTACCTCACTGCACCAGACTTTAACTTTACACTTCCTAGTTGCAAGAAAGTTTTATGTTGTTTCAGCAGTGGAATAAAATCACTGTTATACTCAGAC
This sequence comes from Microchirus variegatus, assembly GCF_963457635.1. Taxonomy (NCBI): domain Eukaryota; kingdom Metazoa; phylum Chordata; class Actinopteri; order Pleuronectiformes; family Soleidae; genus Microchirus; species Microchirus variegatus. The sequence continues at coordinate 5,653,967 of NC_139803.1, read as the reverse complement.
ATACAGAGAGTTTGGCTTGAATGCAACGTTCACGGATGTTCTGCTTTAAGTTGAGCTGAGCTCAGAACAGCGTTCTGTACGACACGATGAACCTGCAGTTGCATGTACACACACGTCCATGCGCTGAGGTATGAAAAGAGTAACGCACGTTTTTTGTCTTCTGTGTTTTTTCTTCTCTGAAGACGTTGACGTGACGTGCGTGAACTGATGCTTGTTGACATTTCCTCTGTGTTCCCACCACACACACACACACACACACACACACACACACACATGATGACGATGTAAACCTGCTGAACAAACAGCAGAAACCTGACTAACTTATATGCTCATAAGCCTCCAAGTAAAACTGAGACTAAACATACAGTTACAGCTCAAATACACTTTGTCTAATCCTAATATGCAAAAAACATACTTGTGACATGCAGATCAAGGGTCAAAGGTCAATGACTTGTCTAATCTTACAGTAACTTTTAGTGTATTGGTCTCTGTAGACTCCTGAATCCTGGTCACGACGTGGTCTTGGTTAGTCTAAAACTCTCCACTGTTATTGAAACACAGATCAGTGAGTCACCATCAGGAGCAATAATCAAAAGGAAATTAATGCACAATCAAAGAAAGCATATTGAGAATGATCTAAAGCAGGGGTTCTCAAAGTTTTGATACCTGAGGGCCAATTTAGGAACCCAACATTGGACTGAGGGCCGCCAAAGGGAAAAAAAAAAAAAAAAAAAAAAGAAATCCCATTTGTAATAACTATGGCGTACAAAATTTGACAAAACCGACATACTATACTACGTCGTCCAAAATGTGACTTTTTTTGCACTTTGAGAACCAATGATCTAAAGTCAAACTTACAGCAAGAATAAACGGAGAGAGGGAAACGTGACCTTCCCCTTGTTTGGAGAAGGAAAAGTTCTCCTGACGTAATCCTCGCTTTCACAAACCAGAGAAATAATCTAGGATTTTAGGAACTAAACATTGGAGTAAAACCTGGTCTTAACGCCCGAAACACAACCTCCCTCTGTGTTTCCGAGACGTCCATCAGTGACCCACTTTCAGACAGAGGCTAAAGTTAGTCTGCTCTGAACCGCGGCCAACATCCAAAAGGTCAGCTCTTTTTTTTTTTTTTTCAAGACCTTCTGAAAATATGGTTTCATTTAAGAATGGATGAATCCAGCTTTTGTATTTTACATCTCTGTCACTGGGAGTCTAATATCTGGAATAGTCTGGAATAATACTTTAATATTATGACATATTAAATGATTACAATCACCATAACCGGTTAATGCAAAGTCGGGAGTGACTTGAACGCTCGCCACCATACAGTCCTAGTGATTTATTTTCATCTTTCCAGGGCACATGGTCAAAGTATTGTTCTGTGTGTTAGTTTAAAATGACAGACAGACAACGACATGAACCATAACCACAATCCAAATCTTAGTAAGGATTGAGGTTCTGCCTGATTAGGACCAGGTTTTGGACTCTCTGACAACTGCACACACCACATTCCACAGGAAGGCTGTGTTTCCCCCACATCCCCCATCAGAGTCTGTCCTTGCCAAAGAGGGATTTTCTGACAGAAACGGACTTTTTCCTGCGCGCACTCGGCCTGTTTTACCTGTGCATTTAAAAAAATGAACTCCCTCCTCAGTGAAAACACAAGGCACAGGAGCCACACATGACTCTTTTTTTGGCACGTGTAAATCACCAAAGTTTCCGCAGCACCAAACAAAGACCCAAAGACAAATCTCTGCTGTTCCCACAAACATTAAAATATGTATTTAAATGAAGCCGCAGAGCAGCAGCAGCTGCACGCGTCATATATTCACTCTGACAGCCTGGACGCGCCCAGAAGACTCGGATGCGTCTCTGAACAGACAATCACTTTTACGGCACGACACCTGGTTTGGTTTCCAAGCCAAACTTCAGACAAACTCTTCTTCTGCATTATAACACAGGGAGAGGCCACTCTCTCTCTCTCTCTCTCTCTCTCTCTCTGCTCCTCCTCCTCCAACACTCAAACCCAGCCTGGTTCCTCTCTCTCTGAAAGGAAGGAACCCTCTCACGTTTCACCGCCGTGCTTTCATGCACAATGCGCTCAAAGCAGACCCTAAATATGGACTCGTGCTGCAAAGTCCTGCTGCAAAGTTCTGAGGAGCAACTTTCAGGAAGGAAAGGAAAGGAAAGAAAGAGGGATCCTGAAGTTCACTTGTGGCATTCCTGCAGCATTGCACACACACACCACACACACACTGAAGCTGTTAAAATGGGGTCCAGGCTAAACGAGCATGTCGTTTTACAGCGTGGGTTCTCAAAGTGCGCGCAACTTTACGCACGGAAATACGCCGCCGTACAAGCTCTTTACCCATAAAACAAGTTATCCTGCCGCAGCGGATCATCCAAAGATAGTTTATCACACACTGCTAAAATATTTCTGCAATGCACGCGGCTCAGGAGAATCACGCAAACATGGCTTTTTACCTTGGAGACGCTGCGAGACCGCACACACAGTGGAGGTGATTGACCCAAGATCCTCAGCGTCCTTTGGTTAACTCCTCACCAGTGCGACGACAAATGTCAAATGTCTTGTCTTTTAAAGGTGGTTGGGAGATATCTTTCACCTCAGGCAGCCGTGTTAAAACGTGTTCAAGTGGAAGACAGGGGCGCACACACACATGCAGCCCCGCCTACTGAATACTATTACTGTTGGGCTGCAGCCATTTAAGACTCACCAACTGCCCCAAGTGGCTACTGACTGAAAACAATAATAAAGAAGTCACGACGGACAGGGTCCTGCATCAAAAACGTATAGAAATCCACAGTGATTCTCACTTAATGTTCAATAAATGGCTTTAAATCAGTGTTTTTCAGACCTTAGAGTGAAAAAATATCCAAAACTGTGACCAAAAACCAATAGTTCCATCCTTGGGGAAAACATCAATAAAGGGGAACTAAGACACTGAACTGTAAAACAAAACTCTACGTCATTCTTTCAAATTAATATTTTATTCACAGGAAAAAACAGAATACTAAAACAAATCTTACAAATATGATCACAAAACTCTCGTGTGTGTGTGAGAAGTAGTGATGAGCGCAGCCTGTTGGTGACGGCGGGCACTGCAGAATTATGTCAGGAGCAAAGTCTGAGTCACTTTTTACCATTTGGCACAAAAGTAAAAGAAAATCACGTGAGAGAACCAGTTTTTAAAGGTCTGCAGAGTGTATCGTGTGTGAATTATGGATTATGGAGTTTCTCTGAACAGGAATCCATGGACACATTTTTTACTTTACTTCAATAAATTATGCATTTAAAATATTGAGAGCGTGTTGTAAAACTGCTTTGAGCCGACAAACACGTGGCCTTTTTTTGAGCATCAGTCCTGTGTTGGTCGGTGTGTGAGGACGCCTTCTTATTTTTTATACATTATTCACAATATTTACAACTATGTTTTTAACCTTGTTCCATCAGGATTTTGTTTCAAATCCATTAACACACGCGAATTTCCATGATATCAACTCTGTGATCTGATGGATTTAAAGGTGATCGACACAACACTCGACGAGGGAAAAGTTGTCGTTTCTATGACAAAGTCTCCAAAAGTAACTTGATGTCTTTGACACCGTGCTCTGCTGCCACCGTGAGGAGGTGATCCAGGGCGTGCATGTAGACCAACATCTTCACGACCTCTTTGATTTGATCCCTGTTGGTGCATAAAGGTTAGAAACGTATTAAAAAAGGATCACATTGAAGCTTCACGTACATGTAAATAGTTATTATAGATTGTAGTAGTATTAAGCTTTAAAGAGCCCATATTATACCCTATTACCCCAAGTTAAACGAGTTCCTGATGCCCTAATGAACATGTCTGTGTCATTAGAATGGAAGAAATACGATTAATGCGCCGCGGCGTGTATGTAAATTCCTATGCTAGAAAAACACCTTGAATGCACCAGTGTTTCTGCAGCTGCAAGTGACGTGTGGATCAATAATGAGGAGAGAACGTGGAAACACGACAGAAAGGCAGCCTTTGGTTGATAAAATGTAGGACAACATCTACATCTTTCTGCAGTGCTTTCAAACGCGTGCTCTTCATATCATTGATCCACACGTCACTCGCTAACTGCAGTGGCACATAACTGGTGCGTTCAAGGTGTTTTTCTAGCATAGGAATTTACACACACGATCAACAACAAAGGGCTTGTGAAGTTTGTGAACATTTTTTTCATAAATAAAATATCCACTGGACACACAAGTCCTCTGAGGCTGGAAGTTTGTGTAAAACACTGTGCTCCACTGTGCAGCCACTCTTCCTCCCTCGCCTGCACTCTCGTATTTCACAGGGACAAGGAGGAGCTACGGTGGAGCTGTGAAGTACTCTGCCTGGCGGGGTGCCAACATTCACGGTGAAATGTTCGATATGTCGCAACTGCGCCGGAGGTTTAAACGTCACGTGTTTTATCGCCCAAACTTACACAAAGTGGAACCACTAAAACATGACTGAGTCTTGTTTTTTCACATTTTGGGGACTGGTATGGCCCCCTGAGTCCCAAATATAAGTACTAAAGTGACTAAAAAGTTGATTTTGCACAATATGGGCCCTTTAATGTTATATGTAAAAACCCTGATGGAGCCTCTTACTTGGCAGCGCGTCGTTCCAGATCAGACCCACCCACAGTGCTGCGGTGTGATGAGTTTGCCAGGTGGGTGAGGTAGCGACACAGCGGCTCCAGCTGAGGCAGCGTCTGCTGACCCTTCAGCCCAGAGAACCAGTGCTGCGGCAGACGCTCCACCACCTGAGATGGGTACAAAAGGAAGAGGTTAACGTCAAGTCTGTGGTCGTGGAGTTTACACAAAAGAAGAACACGCGGTGCGTCCGCTACCTTCTGACACTTCTGCACGTTGTCCTCTGCCGTGTCTGTGGTCTGGAGTGCAGAGAGGATGTATCTGTTGAGCATGCTGTCCAGAGCCAGGTCCCTCAGACAGGACGTGGATAAGACGCCGTGCCACTGCAGGACGTTGCCCAACAGCTGCACAGAGAGGGAACGAGAGCGACACGGTTAAATAAGCTGTGATGACATTTACAAGATTCACAAGAGCACAGTGAGTGTGTGCACATACCTTCACACAGGACCAAAACTGCCTCTGGTAGAACAAGTAGGGCCCACTGTTCTTGTTCTCTAACACACTGAACAGAAGCAAACGCACATTTTAAACCATTATCCATTATCACATTTAAAAAAAACACTACATTAACAAGTGCGTGACATACTTTTTTGGGTAAAGTGGAAGAAAGACATCTTCATCGAGGGTCCGTCTGCAGCGTAAGACGATGGATTTCAACAGCTCCTAAAGATCCAAAAACAAACAAATCACGATTATAATTATGCTAAAATACTGATTTGCAGATATAAAATGAGTCAGGGAATAAAAAGACACAAAAATCAGCGTCTCCTGACCCTGCAGTGAATGATGTATGTAGGTCGTAGAAGAAGAGGAGGACAGTACCTTTGTGTATTGGTTATCCCCATGCATCACAGTGGGGTAACTTTTCATCAGCCTGTGAATGAAGCCCACCAGGTTTGCTGTTTGACTGCACGACAGCGGATCCCACACCTGCTCTGCCAACACTGGCAACACACACACACACACAAAAACACACAATTAAGTCTTTACTTCCCTGCGTTGCTGAACCAAGGGAATCTTGGGAGTGTGCTTCATTACCTGTCAGTTTGGAGAGGACGACTTTCTCCACGATAGCGGGCAGCAGACCGATATCGCCGTCTCCTTTCTGCAGCGTGCCGTTCTCCTCAAAGCCGTAAAACAGCAGCGACTCAAACCAGAGCATGTACTCGAAGTTTGGACACTGTGCCTGCACACACAGAGGAAAAAAATACCTTTTAGAGTTTTCTCCAGCAGACTAAAACCTTATATCCAGTGTGTACATGAAGGCATGGTCTAGAGAAGCCGAGTCTGTCCACACAGCGGTAACACTGCAGTTTAACTCGCCACAGTGCAGTTTGGAACGCTACAGCCTGATCTGTGGGCCAGATATGTAAATGACATGACTATTTTGCATCGAACGGTGTGATGTCATCGCAGCAATACACAGTAGACAAAGGGCAACGATGGAGAACATCCAGCATTCTGTGTTTCTTCTTGGCGTGTCGCTTGTATATTACAAGACGAGCCATGTTTGAAAAGGGTGCAGCGAAAAATACTTGTGTTTAGGATTCACCGCCGATAAATCAAGATCTGGACCACTGTGCTTCCACTGAAAAGTGCCAAAAACTCTTGGTGGTGCACATGTGTTCCTGAAGTAGAGAAAATCCACTGTATCAAGTGTCATTGGGAGTTCTAACACCACCTGAGTGTGCAGACTAAAGCCCTTTAGTCTCACTGTCCCAACGATTATTGTATTAACCACTTGACATCCCAAAAAAACGATGCCTTGGGATCAATAAAGTGTTCATCTCACCTCAAGTGGGTTCCATGTGATGAGCTGCAGGCGAACTAAAGGGTTGAAGAGTTTGGGCAGACAGAGGCCGATGTAAGCGTCTCTGTAAGTGTCGGCGTAATCCCGCCTCCACACTTCAAAATGGGATTTGATGCAGTCGAGAGAGTGGAAGTCCTCCACCACGTCCTCAAACACCTTTTTACATTCCCGCGAGATGCGATCTGGAACGAGACACAAGAAATCCATTTAGACATCAATTACACGACACAAATCTCATCTGTGTGGTTGATAGGAATCAATATTTCTGTAAGAACTGTCAGGAAATGTGGCTTATAAATAATATATTGATATTTTAGGCTGGATTTCGACATGCGGGATTACAGGTTGTTTCTCTGGGCTCATGAAAAGTATTCTATGGAGATGTTTGGGCTTCTCAAAGGAGAATCACTGAAGAGAATAAAATATCTACCGTTTATGATCTGTATTAGATGCTTAAAATACAGTTTCATAAAAGATAATCCCTGGCTTATTATGTTAGGATCTTTCCCGTGTTGGAAACGGTAAAACTGCCTATAAATATGGTCAAATTCTGCTGCAACACGAATAATTAAGAGACTCATTGCAACCTTTGCAGTCCATATTATTCTCCAGCCCTAATTGAGAGTGTAGATTTTGCAGAAATATGATGATGACGAACCTTTTTCCATGTTGAAGCTGGTGATGTCGGTGGAAGTTTCCTCATCGTCGGAGGACAAGCCTTCATTATGCTCGGCTCTCTTTCCATTTTGCTCCCTTGCTTGTCGCCTCCGTGTTCTATAACCACACACAACACACAGATTATTCAACTGTTCATTACCTCTAATTAGCTCCTGTGTGGAAAACTTAAGATTAAGCACATAATGTGTGTGTGTTTTTAGCATTTTCTGGTCCGACATAAGCACGGAAACACCCATAAGGTGATGATTCCTACCGCCGCGCTTCTCTTTCCGCGATCCTCCTCTGACGACTGTGCTCTTGGTACGCCGTGCGGTCACGACCAAAGGAATCTAAACTAGGAGCCATGACAGCTTTATCTGCAAGAGACAGGAGCAATTTTAGAACCAGCGACAAACGGCAGAGACATCCCATAAACCTATTACTGATTCTGGACACTCAATATAATACACAAATTAAATCAGATATATTCAGTGATGACTGTTTTAAACGTATACAGCAGCTTCAAACGTTAGGTATCTACAGGAACACAGCATCATTTGTGACAAATAATTTTTGTATTATTCAATATCTAGTCACTTACCTGTCAGCAACCTCCTACATGTTACAGTCAACGTGACAAATGACAAGTCACTAATGTTTCTGTCATCTTTGTCATGTCACTGAGAGACTCAAGCATTACAGAGGAGCCAAAGCAGCTCCTCCAATAAACATACTGAGCTTACTCGCTCAAAATCACATCAATTAGCCTTAATCAATGAGGGGAAACACAACAATGCGAATAACACACACTCTCACACTCACTGCATACACACACGCATACAGACAGAACTAACGAGGCTGTTCAAATAAATCATAAAAACCTTCAAGATGGACTGACTTGAAAGGCTTGCAAACTCCGACGATTCATCTTTAATATCATCCTGTCTTCTCTGGACAAGTCGTGAGGCCCGTTGCCTTAGTAACTGGTGCATGGCAGCCTCCAGCTCCAGGACGGCAGGAACCTGAAAGATATGATGCCTTCTGTGACCTCTGACCCAAACAAAGCGGGGGGGGGGGGGGGGCTGTCTCCCATGATGAGCAATACAACAGTGGACCCAACATATTAATAGTGGTGGGTGAAAACCAGGCGTTATTTAAGACGATGGACGGCGTTTGAGCAGCCAAACCAAGTTAAAGGTATTATTGTAAGATTAATGCTCGAGGTTCCACAATAATTGGAGTAACACGGGTTTGACCCAACACTAAGAACACGTAGGTCCACTCATGACGTTTGCTCTCGCTGTAATAATGGTAAATCATGCTGATGATAATGGTCGATTAGTGTCCCATTTCCACCACAATGTTCTGAGCCTGATAGAATTAAAACGGACATTAGTGTGGTCGGTGGAAACATGTTGGCAGCTGGCAGGGCAGGCAGCTCCGTGTTGACGCTGCTCTGCAGCTGCAGAGTCAAGATAGTTATTGTGTTTAGAAATGAGTTTAGCAAGCAGCTACACAAGCACTAAAACACTTAAATGGACATTTAGTTCACTGTGAGATCCAACTGTAAGTAGAGTACATGGTTTTAAGGTCTTAATGTTACGGTAACTTTACTTAAATATAACATATATCATATTCAAAGAAAATGTTCCGATTAGCCTTACTTCCATTCTTTAAAGAAAGTGTTTACAAAACAGTTTTTGAGAGAACAGGTCAAAGTTAAAAAATGCAAACGGGGTGTGCTTCAAATCGCCAATTTGCAGTAGCAATAGCAGGCTTATTATGACGCTAAATAAAGAGTTTTTATTGGATTCTCTCTCTACCAAATTCACATTAAGTGGCCAGTGATCACAGACACAGAACAAAAAGAAACACTGCTAATCAGACGGCAGACAAATTCTCCCTTACCTTTTCACTGAAACACTCAAGCAAGTCTCCAACATACCCTCGCATCTCTTGCAAGAATTTATATTGCTCTGCGTTGTCACTGGACGAGCCCTCCAGCTGCTGTATGGCGTTCTCAGAAGCAGCGAGGTCGTCTTCGATCTGTCTGAAGCGCTTGGAGTTTGCGTTGTAGCCCGAGCGCATTTGACAGAGTCTGTAGACGGGACACACAGGGAAAGACAAGGAGAGTTACAAAGACAATATCATTTTTAAATACTGACATACTGTATGCAAAATAAAGACAATGAAAACTGATTAACAGGACACTAGTCCTGGAGTTGTAATTGGTAGGACTAAAGAAACCCCCTCCAGATCGATCACCACAATCCTTTCTCTGGACACTGGACCTACCTATCCTGCAGGCGCTTCTTTACCAAATCAATGGATACTGGGGTGAGATCACTAACTGGGGCCCCGAAGTGAACAGAGCCGTTGTCTGCTCGGCCAGTCGCCTTCACGGTCTGTGGGGCCACAGTGCTGTATGTGAACGGCATGCTGTAGGAGGATCCGTACGGCTGACTCTCATAGCTGTTCTGGTAGTACATTGTGTTGTCTTCTGGTTGGGCGCTCTGGACCTAGTCATGACAAACAAGGAAAACACATGATTTTACTGTTGCAGACATTATCTTGTCTATGTCACAAAAGTTTAAAGACTTTTAGAAACCAACATGGTATCTTTGGCATTTATGTCGACATTTTGCTCCAACTCTCGACTTAAATCCTGCCCTTTGATGACGTTATAAATAGGGATGGGGCCGATCCGATCCAGTATCGGTATCCGATACATACGTAATCGACGGAAATTTCCGATCCAACTATAGAGATTTCCGATCCGTCTGTGTGTGTGTGTGTATGTCTGCTGAAATGTCTCCACAAGTGATTCCCTGACTGCTCTGTTAGCTGGCTGCAAAAAGTGGAAAGGGTTTCCTGACTGAGGCGTGTCTCGATGAGACGCGGAGTAATGATGCACGACTCCGTTCAGGAAATCCATTCCACAGTTTACAGCCAGCTAGCAGGCGAGCATGATTTACCAGGAGTTAACCAGGAAGTTCAGCTCCGCAACCTGCAGCCGACGTAATCCCAGCCGTCACCGTTTAAAACGCCTGCTCGCTGAGGAGAACAGTACTGACAGCTGCATGAAAACAATGAAAATCACACTCCTCCAAGCCAGGGTTCACGTTAGCCGGACTATATGCTGGTTTTTGGCTGTTGTCACGTGAATTTAGCTGGCGAAAAAAATATTGCCGGCCAAAATGTCCGGTGAAATCAATGATTAACACGGAGACGGTATTTATTTATTTAAAACGCCAGCATTGCGTTGTGTTTGGAGATTGAACATTCACGGTCTGTGACTCTGTTTATGTGTGTGTGTCTGTGACTCCGTTCGTGTGTGCGCTGCTCTGCGCTCACTGTGTGTGTGTGTGTGTGTGTCGCCAGGGGTCTGTGAAGTCGATGTAAACGTTGTAAAAGTCGTACATATCACACTTGCCTGTATAAAGAAGTTTATTAAAGCCTTATAATCAAAATGATGACAAAAACAATGATAATAATATTAAAGCAAACAGATCATCCATTTTGGAATAGTATCGGCATCTAAAGATATCGGGATTGGAAGTGAAAAAAGGTGGATCGGTGCATCCCTAGTTATACAATAATCCAGCATGCACAATGCTTTGCAGCTACAGGAGGGGTTTAGTGCAGCTTACCTGGGGAATGCTGATTCCTTTCCTAATCTGTTCCTGCTCCCAGCGGCACACCTCTTCATCCTGACCCGTATCAAGTGCTTCGTCATCACTGCCCTCTATACCTGTACGTGGAGAAGTTTGTGTCTTTATACTACAACTGATTTAAAAGAGCACAGTGGATGATGATCTGCAAACCAAAATGATAACAGTACCTATCTCCTCAGCGATCTTCTGTCTCTGGGTTTTGTTCTTGACTCCACTAAAGCGGATCCTCTTCTCCAACTCATCTTCGTCATCGCTGACATCTTGGTCTTCTCCGACGAGGCGTTTCTTGGGAGCGTCCGTCTCAACCAGTGGAGCGTCGCCTCCGAGTTCTCTCGCGAGCTGCCGCCGCTTTCTGGCGGCGTGGATGAAAGCGGCATCAGGGATCTCACCTGGAGTAAAAGAGGCACAGGTCTAAGCAGAAGTAGGAGAACACGTGTTGATTCCACGTAGTTAAATCTGAAAATACGAGTATGATACCTGGTTTTAGGCTGGCAAGGGAGGAAAGCGTGTTGAAAGTTGATCCAGTGTTGTTGCTCTTAGACGCTTGACCATGTGCCTGACCACCTTGACTCCTCGCCGCTTCGTCCTGCTCCTCAGTGCTGTCCACCTCCATTTCTTCCTCCCCGTGTTCACTACATGCTCCACCCGTGACTTCATCTTTGATGGTCACTGAAGCCTGAGGCGCTGCATCTAAAGAAACAAGATGCAGAAACAGGCGAGACGTTAGAATATGACATCTGCAGATCACCAAGCTCAGAAAATAAATCTAATTTAACAAAAATAACTCATATAATATCCTCTTATTGTCTTGTCAACTAAAATGCAAATGAAATGACCTCCTTTCTGAAGAGATCCACCCCCATCGTTTGGTAGAACAACTTATGACAGCCTGGGGGTTTTCAGTATCACTTATTGCACCATTCGGTGTCAGTTTCAGCTGATTTTAACAAAACCAAGGTCATGTTGTTATCCAACGTTGGCGATATACATTGCAGCTGAATGGCTCGGGTATTCTCATTACCTCTGCAAAGCAGGTTATTCGCTTGCTGGCATTTATATTGACTTTGGGCACTGTGGTCACGGTGTGGCTTTAGAACAGGTTTCTAGTGTCCAAGTGCTTTCTCCAAACATAATTTAACAGTAGGAACTACAAGTTGTTTACAATTATTAATCGATTACAAAATGAATCAATTTGAAGCTTAAACGAGATTTCTGACTGTTTCAGTTTCTTAAATGTGAATATGTTCTTCATTTTTATGCTCCAAATAGCAAAGAAATCATTTTGATTGACATTGGAGAACCTCATTATTTCCAGGTTTGACACAACACAATCATTAGTTTCAGCTCTACAGTGATAATATTAACAATATTAGCATGCCATCTCACCTGATTTATGTTCCTGTTTGACACAGCCAGACTTCTCCAGATCATCCTTGTACTCTTTCTTCAGCTGCTTCACAATCTTCTTGCTGTGGTTGGATTTCTTCACTTTGAAAACCTCGTATCCTTCTGTTTGACAAGCACAACACGAAAAGCTCAGAAAGTTAGCATAAACTGGGTTAGCTTATTAATGGGTCTGCGTATATAACGTGTACTTTTATCGACAAAAACCGGGACAATACACGGCCTTAAAACGATATTAACGAACTAGGTTGACATAAAAAGACATTAACAGTATGTCCAAATCCATAAACAGTCAGTAATAGAACATAAAGACAACTGCCGCGCACCTCCATCACCAGCCAGCCCACTAGCTAGCTTGATGACCGCGGACGCTTTTAGCACGTTTTACCTTCTTCGTCGTTGAAACTCAGTAAACTGGCTTTTGTGGGCACCGGCAGCACCGCTATGTCCTTGATTTTCTTCTCTTTCTTGATTCCTCGCACGCTGTTGTTGTTCAACAGGAAGCCGTTGCTGCCGTAGCTATCCGCCGCGCTGCTCGGCGCTCCATAGACGCTGCTGCTGCTGCTGCTGGAAGTCTCCATGAACGGGATTTCGTCCACAACAGGCCCGAACAATGTCGGCGCCAGCGAGGGACGCGGGCCGTCCTCGTGTTCGTCCTCGTCGGACTCATTTCGCCGTCGGAAATTCGCTCGTTTCGCCTTCTTAAACATTGTGCTCCCCAGTTTAGACGCAACGCCGCATGCTTTACGAGCGCAGTTGTAGCCTAGAGAAATGGTCCACGGAGCGCCATGCAGCCATTTTCTCTGTCAGATGTTGGCTTTTCTTCTTCGTGGGAGAACATGCGACAGGAGCGCATCACTGCCATCCACTGGTCAAACTGTGTATAGCAGCGCAGCAGCAAACAGCACTTTTAGCTGGATAAACAAACAAAAAATTAATAAATAATAAAATAAAAATAATTGTCCTGTAAATATTGACTAGTGCTTTATTAGTATTATTTTTTAATGTATTATTATGACACATATTATTATATTGCAATGAGTATAATGTTGGTGCCCTGATTCATTCCCTGGAATGACATTTAGTGAGTTTGGATGACCAATATTTATCCACAGAATTAGGTACTTTTCAGTCATTTTTTCCCCTGACAATTCAAGCCACATTGTCAGAAAGAAAGAACAATAATTTGCCTCACTAATCCCCATTATCTCTGTTTTTTCCCCTTTACTTCCTCACCCGAGGACACGTTTTTTTACCACGAAACACCCAGAAAGACGTATTCCGCCTGCAGCACATGTGCACGTTAAACATTAGAGACCAAACGCAGCATCCTTGTGTTCACAGATAATTATGTATTCAGCACAATCAGCTCCTTTGCAGTGAGTGAGGGTCATTTACAGAGGCATAACTCGACTCATCGCTATATAGTGCAGTCATCGCTGTGGTGATAATATAATACAATATAATATAAATTAAAGTGTCACCACTGATGAAGCCGGAGTGATATGCGGTGATTAATTAATGTCAAGATGACCCTTTGCCGTTAGAACAATAATTGGAGTTAAATATTTCTGTTTTAATGACTCTGACAATCATTTTCTGTCTATCAGAAGGTATTATATGTGCAGCCATCTAAATGTGCATGTATATTTTAGTATAATATATAGTAAGGCTTCTCAAATGAAAAAGTACAAACATAAACCACTTGCAGTTGATCCAAAATACCACTTGGGGGCACTCTAACCCTTTGTAAGAACCTTAATTGTGTGCACTCCCGGTTCACTCATGTATAAATGCTAATGAAATACAATGACATTTTTCTGATCCAGTGAATGTACCTGATCGCAGCCAGGATGAATATAGATGACATGGATATCGCTGCTCAAAGGTTCATCAGGCTCATCACATCACTCCTCTCATTACCGAGCTGAAGCTGTCAACGTGCGATTATTGGACGTAGAGATGCTCGGTGATCGGTGTGAGCCGTGTATCATTTATTTGTTCACTGGTTTATGTGCAGAGATTCACAGATAAAGGAAGTCGACTTTATGTCTTATTAAATACACAGTGTGTGCGTGTGTGTGTGTGTGTGTGTCAAGGGGTAATGAAGACGGAATGAGAATAAAAGAAGAGGTGCAGTAATGGAAGGCCAAGGTACGGTGGCCCTGAGGTGCAAAACACAACACAAATCACAAAACACAACACAAATCAAAAACACAAATGCAATTTGGATTCGAACTGGGGCTATCTGTAGTGTGCACTTAATGTAATGTTTTTGTGTTTTCTGCATTTGTGTTTGCGTTGTGAGTTAATGTTTCCGTGTTTTCTGCTTTTGTGTTTGCGTTGTGAGTTAATGTTTTTGTGTTTTCTGCATTTGTGTTTGCGTTGTGAGTTAATGTTTTCGTGTTTTCTGCTTTTGTGTTTGCGTTGTGAGTTAATGTTTTCGTGTTTTCTGCTTTTGTGTTTGCGTTGTGAGTTAATGTTTTCGTGTTTTCTGCTTTTGTGTTTGCGTTGTGAGTTAATGTTTTCGTGTTTTCTGCTTTTGTGTTTGTGTTTGCGTTGTGTGATTTGTGTTTCCGTTTTGAGTTAATGTCTTTGTGTTTTTGATTTGCGTTTGTGTTTTTTGATTTGCGTTTGTGTTTTTTTGATTTGCGTTTGTGTTTTGTGATTTGCGTTTGTGTTTTGCACCTCAGAGCCACCGTACCAAGAGGAGCATATACAACGTCCAATCACCACTTGTATTAATTAAGGAAACATTAAGGTGTCAAGTATTTAAAACAAACAAGCATATATATACATATATATGTATAATTAATAAAACCTTTCATGCTTTCCATCTCATTAATGCAGCCATGTTTCACAATATGTGAGTCAGTTTTCCGGAAAGGCAGCTCTCTAAATCTGGAGCACCAGGGGATCTGTATTCAGTGGAGTCATTTCTGCTGCTTTTATTCGTCCTCCAGCAGAGCGGCTCTAACCTGTGTCGAAGGTGTAGTGGCCGTTCTTTACCATCAATCGCTGAAGATGAAATCAAGTGAGTGACTTCTTCTGTTACCAGGGGCACGAGCTATTTGAACACAAGTGGACCCAAAACAAAAAGGACAAACATTCATGGGGACGTTCTATTTCCACACCGAGACAGAAAAGAGTGACTCGGTGAAAAGCAGCATCCCTGCATGCTCTGTGTGTGTGTTTGTGTGTCAGCCATTATTATGCATTGACCCTCATGTTTCTCCTTCATGCATTGGAAACAAGTTTGACATTATCCATTTCACGCCTCCTTCCACTTCCAGTCCCCTTCCTGCAGGTTTCACGTGACGCTCTTTCCATTTTAAAGCACGGCAGTTGACTTCTCTGCCAAGTTTTAGAAAAGTGACAAAGACCTTTTTTTTTTGTTGTAGTCAGCAGCATCACCTTCTTCTTCTTCTTCTTCCCTCTCAACCAACTCCCCACCTGTCACTCAAGATCACATCAAAGCCAGACGTGACTGCAGCTCCGTCCTCACAAACTCTATCAGGGCTTTATTGTAAGTCTGTCCCACCTCTGACATCTTCTAACCTCATGAAGACGATTTAGGAAAAACCACGAACACCCTGATCTGTGACCTCTGAGGCCGCAGCTGCAGCTCCCTGTGAGCAAAAAGCAAAACGGAGGCTGCGGTGGAGGAAGGACGATGGTGTGTCTGATTAAAGAGAACACGGGGAGGAAAATGATGATGTTTAAACCCACTTGGAAGCTTCAAACTGGTAAATAAATGACGCGCTTGAGAAGGCTGCAGCTCCTACACCTGCGGCTCGATGCTTAAATATTCATTTCCTGCCACACTTGAGTGCGTGCACCGCTCAGAGGAGTGTGTGCACGTGTGTGTGTGTTAATGTGACGCACTTTGAATTAGATAAACGTGCTCCTTGCGCAGAATTCAAGATTTATTTTCTTCTTAATGATCGACTCAAAACTCCCTCGTCAGGGCACAACATGGAGGAGAAGACGCAAAAACAGCGCCGCTCGCTTTTTCCATCTCCTCCTTCGCTGTTCTTTTATCCCTGCGTTGGCTCAGAACGGTCTCCGGATTAGCGCTGGCTGTGTGTTAACTAAAGTTCTCATTTGGCAGAAAGGGAGAAGGGAGAAGACACTTGTCTGAGAGAATTACCCGAGGAGAAGAAATGAAAGCGCGAAAGAGTTTTAAGTGCGGATGTTAAGGAGATGAAAAAAGCGGCTAATTCCGAGAGGAATTTCATCAATATTTTGGTATAAAGTTAACGAGTGAGCGCCGTCAGTGTGCAGAATAACAAACAGTCAGAAACACAGGGTTCGCTGAGCTGCACACGTTCCCAGTCGAACCCTGCCACAGTGAAAAGGATATTTATACTGCGTTCAGTGCATTTGTTGTGATTGACACACGGTGAAATATGAAATCTTTCCACGCAGCTCAGAAACAACTCGGTCTTTTTTACTTTATTTCTCCTCTGACGATGAGTCATTGTGTCTGACTGCTCATTGGACCATGTATTTTAAAACAGCTTGACCTTGTGTTGACTTTCCTGCATCTTCAGTTTGCCTCCTCTCTGTGTCTCTGTATCGTCATTTTCTGCTGCACACTAACACCACTGCAGGGTTTCTCCCCCCCCTCTCTTCAGTCCACCTCAGTGCAGATATTCCGGCACCTTGATTTCAGAGTAATTACATAGGGATAAATGATGACTCTCGCTGAATGCACCTTTCTGTCAACCTATCAGGAACAGGACCCGGGGGCACAGCAATCACTCAGCAGCGCTCGGCAGGAGGGAGTTGTGAATCTCCCCAGAGTTTTACGCAGAGAGACAAAAAGACTCCCCTCCCTCCCTCTTGATTTCAGAGTAATTATGTAAGAATAACTCTCCCCGAGTGCATTTCCCTCTTCTTTCTGTCAGGCTGACAGGAACAAGGCCTGCGGCACAGCAATCACTTGCTGGCGCTCTGCGGGAGGGAGTTACAATCTCTCAAAAGTTTACATGTTTTATTTTTCATCGCCTTTTCACTTTTTTTGAATCGTTTGCATGCGTGCATGTTTTTTATTTTTTCTTCATTTTTTTTTTTATTATTTTAGCTTCGTGCTGAGCCACGTTCATACATGTATATAGATTCCCACAGGGGAGTTGCCATGGGCAACAGCGTTTTTGCTGTTTGCCACATGAGCAGCTGCACAGTAACATTGCTCATAGGTACTTCAGTAACAGAAGCAGCGCTCATTTGCAGCCACTGCCCAATTTCAGTCCCGAAGCTTTGTGTGAAAAGCAAGAGGTAAAAACGAGGTTAAATATAGTTAATCTGCTCTCTCTGTACAACCAGAGAATATCAACCAAAGGCATTTCTCACCACCACTGAGTGTCTTTTGTCCTTGAAGGCCAAGGGCTATGTGAAGTATATATGTGAAGTGCATCAACACCTCCTACCTGATCTTATGTTTGATATCCAGCACAATATTTGAGATTCCTGGCAAGCATGGGGCATCTATCTCTGGGTGAAAGAAAGAAAAAAGAAAAATGCTATGAATTAAAACATTGGTCCTCAAAGTGTGGCCTGCGGGCCAATGGAGGCCCGCAGAAACATTTCTGGCGGCCCCGCAATGAATTACAGTTGATAGTTTTAATCCAGGAGCTACTAAGCTTGTTAAATGTTTATTGGACATTACTGGATACAGACCAATAAGTGTAAACTGTACAACTGTATTTACTACGTCATCAAATTTTGGATGACATAGTGACAAAGTATAGTATGACGTTTTTGTCAAATTTTGGCATTTAAATTTTTTCCCAAAAATGTGGGCCGGCATATATGTCATTTTTGTCAAATTTGGGACGACATAGTATTGTACAACGTTTTTGTCAAATTTTGGACCAAAAACCTTTTTCCCCCGAAAAATTTAAAATTTTGAACGACATAGTATAATATGACGTTTTTGTCAAATTTTGGACCAAAAAAAATAAAGTAAAAAAAAGTCACATTTTGGACGACGTAGTATAGTATGTCGGTTTTGTCAAATTTTGGACGCCATAGTTATTACAAATGGGATTTCTTTCAGTTATTTTTTCTTTTTTTTTTCCCTTTGGTGGCCCTCAGTCCAATGTTGGGTTCCTAAATTGGCCCTCAGGTATCAAAACTTTGAGAACCCCTGAATTAAAAGAACAACAACAACAACAACAACAACAACAACAACAACAACAACAACAGCATTTGACTTTGTACGTCTCCTCTGAGGAGCTCACGGGGGGATAAAAGCCCACTGCTGCCCCGGCAGAAGGCCTCACACCAGGTCCTTGATTTAATCACTGCCCAGCAAAGGGAGAGGCCAAGCAGGCAACAAAGCCGCCCTCCAGCCTCCCATCCTCCTGCCATCAATGCTCCCTGAAGGTTGACCCTGCACCCTCCACCTGTGTTATTTGAAGATGAGAGGAGCCGAGCACGAGGGGAGGGATGGCCGCGAGGAGGAGGAGGAGGAGGAGGAGGAGGAGGAGGAGGAGGAGGAGGAGGAGGAGGAGCGGTGGATGAAACCCCAGTTGTTCTCTTTTGAACTGTTAATCACTGTGTTTAAAGCTGACCTTGCTTCCTGTCTCTCTTCCTGTGTTTGGTTCGTAATGAAGAGGTGTTTTATGCACCCCCCCAAACCCCCCCCCCCCCCCCTCCCCCCTCCGTGACCTATGACGACTCAATTCCACTCGTTCACATAATTTCCTCCACCAGTGCTAAAATAATAAATAACCATGGGCAAGAACAGTGAACTCCGGTCCTCAAAGCGGACGAGCTTAATCCATACCAACCTACGCTAATTAGCCGTTTGGTCGATAACCTGTGAATAATGGTGGAGTCCTGTCGGTGGTCGACAGTGAAATGTGGGATTTTGAACGATGTAAGTCACGTGGACAGCTGACAAGAAACATCCGTCACTAACGGCCACTTTGCAGCGTCCGAGCGGCTGCGGATGAAAACCGCGGTCGTGGACGCACGCGACCGTGGAATCGATATTCAAGGTGATCGGGGTCACAGATGCATCGCTGACCTCGAGGGAAGTTTTTTTTAAAGTTTAAGTAAAACAAAGCCTAATTTAAAAAAAAGTAAAAATAAGTAAATACCGTAACAACACATTGCTTTCTTACATAGTTTCATGAAGGTGTGTGTGTGTGTGTGTGTGTGTGTGTTAGACTCTTAATCCAGTCTGGAGAGTGTTTTTGAAATAAACTCATTTGGGTGTGAAAAACATTTTTAGCGTTTGACAGCCAAAACAAAGTGGAGAAAAAAAGATGTATTTTCAGATTTAGCTGCTTGGTGTGAATGATCTCAAACACAGGGGATCTGTAGTCACTGGAGTCATTTCTGCTGCTTTTATTCGTCCTCCAGCAGAGCGGCTCTAACTTGCGCCCGTGTCGAAGGCGCAGTGGCCGTTCTTTACCATCAATCACTGACGATGAAATCAAGTGAGTGACTTCTTCTGTTACCAGGGGCACGAGCTATTTGAACACCAGTGGACCCAAAACGAAAAGGACATACATTCATGGGGACGTTAGATTTCCACACCGAAACATAAAAAAGAGTCACTCGGTGAAAAGCAGCATCCCTGCATCCTCTGTCCTCTGCTGTCACATGATCTGTAGTGCAGCAGGTGTGTGTGTGTGTGTGTGTTTGTGTGTTTGCACATGGGGATACCAGCTCTGAGCAAATCCACGAGCGATCGAGCCGAACGTGGGCAACGACGAGCTGGAGGAGGGCGGGGAAGCGGCGGATCAATCAATCACTCCCGTTGGTTCCTATTGACTCTGCAGTCCCCGCTGGGCCTCCGTTGGTCAATTTGCTTTCAGGCATTTTGTGCGGGTCGATGCAGAAGCGTGCCTGGCTTTAACACTCACCTTTTATACAGATACTCGTGTGTGTTTTTGTCTAATAAAGAGGGCAAATTAAAGCAAAAAAAAAACAAAAAAAAAACGCTAAATAAGTGGAGAAACATAACAAATCCACACCGCGTGGATGAAATTCCACGCTGGGAATACAAAGCAGGCTCAGGTGACGCTGATGTCGTATCAAGGTGACAAGAGGAGGAGATCTGAGTGACTTTGAAAGTGGGTTCACGTTGGACTTTGAGTCACAACGATGGACCAGTCTTTCCAGGGGGATCTGGGGGGGTCAGACCCCCCTGATTAACACTCGAGACCCCCTGAAAGTCTAAACTAGGGCTGGACGATGAATTGAATTTTATTCGTGATTTCGATTTTGGCTTCTCGCGATCGTTAAAAACATTATAATCGAAGAAAAACTGTAAATTCCTACGCTAGAAAAACACCTTGAACGCACCCGTGTTACGCACAGCTGCGGCAAGCGAGTGACGCGTGCGGATCGATAATGTGAGGAGCGAGCGTTGGAAAACACGGCAGAAAGGCAGCCTTTGATCGAGAAGAACGGTAGGACGACATCAGCCAACTGGAAACACTTTGGCTTCAATTTGACGGACGTTGAGCAAAAGGAAATTGTTTGCAAAGTTTCTTGGACACTCTTTACAACGCCGTCCCATAATATCCCACCACGTCCCGCAGACATCAAGAGATAACGGAGGCTATTAGCGTGTTTTGCACGTTGTGCAGCGGTGCAAGTAGATTTAGGTTATTATTTGTTTTTATTGCTATGATTATTTTAATTTACTATAAAAAATTTTTTTTGCTTGTTACTAATGTGTTTCTGGCCGTTCTCAGCATAATGACAGAGATGCTGCTGGATTAGAACAAAGGACAATGAGAGTTTGAAGTTCAGAACATCAAACTCTCCATGATAGTCGTCTCAAGAAGTCAAAATACACTAAATATGAACATAGTTATAACAGTTTTTCCACATGTTGTATTAGTTTGGACCACTAACCCTATGCCACTGCCAAAAGTCAGGGTTTGTCGAGGCTAAAAAAAACCTCCTGAATGATTTGAAAAAGGTGGAAAAACAAAAAAAAAACATAAGTGAATTTGTCAACTGCATTTCTGCTTTAGAGATATTATTATTATTCCTCCTGCTTTGCCGATAAGGGACAAACCCCCTCAGCAGCAGAAACACTGTGTTCATATCATTTAACTGTCAATACTCAGATTTTATTATGACTGATTGTGTCACAGTGGTGTGCAGCCTAATAGTAGGATTCATCTGCAGTGGTTTTTTTTCCACTCATGCATGTGTGTGTGTGTGTGTGGAAGACTCGTATTTTCTTTAGCACAAACGGTCATCAATCATCTAAATGACGCAGTGCCACGAGCGCGCGGTGACAGGCTCTGACTGATGGATGATTGACAGGTGATGATTACCTGAGCTGAGGGGTGGTTCTGGTCCCGGGGGGGGGGTGAACCTCTCTGGTGATCTTCCCTGGTTCTCCACACGGCTACAGAGACACACAGAAAATAAATGTACACTCAATAAATCAGCCTGTCAAAAAAGATCAACTGTTTCTGTGACCTTTACACGAGGAAACAAAGACTTTATTACAACGCGTTACGTAGCTGTGAAGTCTTATGAAGTAAGTACTATAGTTATAGTAGAGTAAAAAACATGTTTCTCTGACTGAAGATTGAGGATTGAGTCGAGCTGAGTCAGGTGGACGCAAGTGAAAAAAGGCCTTTTTACCAGACAAGTTATTGATTGGTTCAAAGTTTCCAGAAGGACTTTTTTTTTTAAAGAATGAGACAAACCTTACTCGAGCAAACACTTGCTCTATGTCTCTTGATGTGTTTGAAATGTTGATGTGAGAAGAGAGACGTGTGGTTCAGTGGAAAAAAAACCCCCAACAAAGATCGCTAACCCTTTCTTTTACAGTCTAATTACCAGGTACCAATGGTAATAAGGAAGTAAATACAGTGAAACTATGGCCAAAATACTGGGCATTTACCTGGTGTATTATAGTGTGTTATTGGGTTATAAGCTGGTAATAAGCAGGTAGCTACAGTTATTACCCAGTTAACTCTAAAGCATTATTGGTAACTACTACTGGTGATAAGTGGGTAAATACAGCAAATCTACAGCGAGAATACTAAGTATTCATCTGGTAAATTATACTGTGTTATTGGAAAAGTACCACAGTTAATATGCAGGTAAGTATTTCCCTGTTTCATATGTATTAGTTTCATTGTGCTTACCTTCGTATTACAGCAGTAATTACCCAATAACACACTATAATTTACTTTATAGATACCAGGTAAATACAGTAATATATATACGATTTTTGGATTGTGTCAGATTTGATCTTTTTATCTCTCCGATATCCAGTGATTTTGACGATGCTGATACTTATTCATACTTCATTATATTTAAAATTCTACACTTCTAACACTTTATCATCAGATCGTCACATTTACACACATTTAAATCATGTTTTTTTGCTGTGTCATTGAGGTAAAATTGGTAAATACATATATTTGTACATTATGTAAGCACATTTTTACATGTAATTAATTAACACCCGTAACCCTGAACTGTTATTAGTTGACGATTATTAGCAGTTATTTAATTACTTTGAGATAACGTCGCCCACTGATTGTTATTTATTTATTGCCGTTATTACTTGATTATCACAGTAATGACTTTTTGTCAGCGTGCAGGTTTTAATCCCTGTATTGTGACGATGTTCTCGTTTAATGAGAATATTAATGAAATGACTTTGATAAGAGAGTTATCTTCTGTAGCCGGCACACGTCGTCAGATTAATCTCTTAAAAAGTTGTCGTCCATCATTTGGAACATACCAATTATACGTAGGGTATGTTGAAGATGATTTGCCACAGATGTAAAGTAAACATTTAAATATTTAGGATATTTGTCACCATTATTATTATTATTATGATTATTTTCCGGCTTTTACGTCTTGTTCTTTCTGTCTTCTGTATAAATCACACGCTAGAATTTCAGAAAATTGTGTGTGTGTGTGTGTTTTCAAACAGCACAGAAGATTAATTAAATAACATGTGAAGTCTGTAAGAAGCACCTTTTTTAAAATTAAATTATGCTTGAAGGTCTGAAGATGCCAATGACCTGATAATCTTCATTGTAAACATAGAAGGGTTTAAAAAGAGGTCAGAACAGATGGGTAAACAAGTGTTTACAGTATAAAAACATGTATCTCTGCATGGATAATGCACAGACTAACACACACACACACACACACACACACACACACACACACACACACACACACACACACACACACACACACACACACACACACACACAGACTAACACACACACACACACACACACACAGACAAGACTAACACACACACACACACACACACACACACACACACACACACACACACACACACACACACACACACACACACACACTCACACACACACAAAAACATGTCCGAGCTCAACTTATCTTACAAGTCGTCCATAATCAAAAGTGACACTCTTTGCTGGACCGTACCACCTCTACCCCCCCCCCCCCCCCTCCCTCTCTCTCTCTTTCTCACCTACCCACCTTCTGCTCTCACATCCCAAAAATACCAGGCTGCTGAACACTCACTGTAAGCCCCAGGCCAATTAGTGTGGTGTTGCAGCATTGTTATCTGCCTGTCATGGTGGGTTTCTCCTGCTCTGCTCTGCTCTGCGTTTGTGGCAACAACACAAACTGCTGCTGCTGCTGCTGGACCACAGTCATCCAGAGATGGATGAGAGGATGACGGTGGAGGAGCAGGGGGGTGTTAATAATATTGTGCATAATGTATCAGTCACGCTTTCCCGTCTGTTACCGCTCTCTTACGAGGAGGAAACATGAAAACATGAGCACAGAGGGAGGG
>NC_139803.1:5519938-5624938 GCF_963457635.1 Microchirus variegatus | reverse complement strand
ACATGAGGGAAAAAAAAAATGACGAAAATATTTTGTTTTGAAATCTCGAGTTTCAAAGTGGAGATCTCGAGTTTCCAAAAAAATATGAACATTTTTTTTTTGAAAAAAACAACAAAAAAACCATTTTTTTTTGGGAAACTCAAGATCTCAACTTTCCCAAAAAAATATGAAAAACATTTTTTGAAAAAAAAAAAAAAAAATCATAACTTTTTGGAAACTCGAGATCTCGACTTTCCAAAAAAAAATAAATGAAAAAAATTAATAAAATAATAATAATTTAAACATTTTTTGGAAACTTGGAAACTTTTTCCTCACACACGTCACTCGCTTGCCGCAACCGCACACAACACGGGTGCATTCAAGGTGTTTTTCGAGCATAGTAATTTACATACACGCCGCGACGTGCGTCACATTAATCGTTTTTCTTCGATTATAATGTTTTTATGATCGTGAGAAGCCAAAAATAAAAAACTCATGAATAAAATTCAATTAATGGTCCAGCCCTAGTTAAGACCCCCCTCAAATTTTGCCTTTGAGGCTTTCAGGGGGTCTCGAGTGTTAATCAGGGGGGGTCTAACCCGCCCAGACCCCCCTGTATTTCGCACAGTGATTAGAGGCACATTTATCATGAGAGTGATGCAGTGAGTTTTTATATCCTGATTCTCTGAAACTTTCCTATCGTCGCTGCAGAGTTTCCCGCCATGACCATCGATTTCCCCGCCTCCTCTCGCGTCGAGAGCCCGTCGATAGTTCGGCAGGAGGAGGCCTCTCCACGACCGATGCAAACGGCTGCCCGTTCCCTCGTTATCAGCTCCGACGGTCGAAGATCTATTTTGAAGCCGCAGTGCGTGACTTTTAAACACAAATACATTTCCGGTGCATTCAAGCCAGCGTTAAATGAGTCCGGCTCCACGCGACTCGCTCTCTCTGTGTTTGTCAGTAAAGCAGGATGTTTTGGTCACACTCTCGCTCTGTGCACAGGAATTGATTTGTTTTACGTTAAGACTGTGAGGAAGCACAACAGCAGCAGCAGCAGCAGCAGCAGCGAACAAAGGACGACGGTGCCACTAGCTCCAGGATAATAAAGCTTCTGTAACACCATGCTTAATGTCCTCATGAGGGTGACATAAGTTACACACTGGAGTTTAAAGAGTCATTTCATGTCGCAGTGACATCAAAAACATGTTTTAGATTTGAGCAAATGGCACATTATATTGGCATAAAAACCCCTCCGCTGCTGCTCATTTAGCGAACCACTGTTGGGAATTTTCACATAATACAGTATTTGCTGTACGACTTCTTTAAAGAGCCCATATTATACCCTATTACCCCAAGTTAAACTAGTTCCTGATGCCCTAATGAACATGTCTGTGTCATGCTTTAGTCAAAATATCATAAGGATGAAGCACAATAGCAGTTCAATAACCTGCCAAAACAGCCCTTTTCAGAATGCTCGGTTTTGTGCCTGGTCATTTACATGTGAATGAGACCCAGGTAAACACACACCCACTGCTTCCAGGGGAGTGTCGATCTAACTTACTATCCACAGCCATACTGTCGCCACTTATCACCTATTGTCATGCACCGTCGTCACAACCCCCGCTCCATATACCCCATAGTAATGTCCGTTTACCCCGTTGTTACTGCGTTTCACCATAATGTATAGAGTGACCACGATTTTGGCTTCTCGCGATCATAACATTAGAATGGAAGAAAAACAATTAATGCGCCGCGCGGTGCGTATGTAAATTCCTATGCTAGAAAAACACCTTGAATGCACCAGTGTTTCTGCGGCTGCAACTGACGTGTGTGGATCAATAATGATGAGAGAACGTGGAAACGCGACAGAAAGGCAGCCTTTGGTTGAGAAGAAATGTAGGACAACATCTGCATCTTTCTGCAGTGCTTTCAAACGCGTGCTCTTCATATTATTGATCCACACATGTCACTCGCTAACTGCAGCGGCACGTAACTGGTGCGTTCAAGGTGTTTTTCTAGCATAGGAATTTACATACACGATCAACAACAAAGGGCTTGTGAACATTTTTTTCATAAATAATATATATCCACTGGACACACAAATCCTCTGAGGCTGGAAGTTTGTGTAAAACACTGTGCTCCGCTGTGCAGCCACTCTTCCTCCCTCGCCTGCACTCTCGTATTTCCCAGGGACAAGGAGGAGCTACGGTGGAGCTGTGAAGTACTCTGCCTGGCGGGGTGCCAACATTCACGGGGAAATGCTCGATATGTCGTCATTCCGAGGGAGGTTTAAACATCGCGTGTTTTATCGCCTATACTTACACTAAAGTGGAACCACTAAAACATGACTGAGTCTTGTTTTTTCACATTTTGGGGACTGGTATGACCCCCTGAGTCCCAAATATCAGTACTAAAATGATTAAAAAGTTGATTTTGCACAATATGGGCCCTTTAAAGGAGGTTATTTGCTGCACAAAGATGTGCTTGTGGCTTCGATTGGTGTGAGTTGTTGGACCTTCAGAGCTCATTGTGTCCCCTCGGATCGCTCAAACGCCGCTCGGTCCAGTTTGATCTGGTGTTATAGAGAATTCTTTGACTAAGGGTTGAGCCAAAAGTCAACAGAAAAAACTTTACTTGGCTGTGTATTTGTGTGTGTGTGTGTGGGAGAAAATGAAGGAGTGTTCAGCTCTTTTTTTTTTAAGCAGAGGAGTTAGAGACCCATGAATAGTAGTAAGCCTCATTACTTTGGCAAATGGGTAAATGCCCCATGGCCTGTACCACCTACAGTACGCCAGCTGCAGGAGCAAATTGGTCTCCAGGGATTCATAGATAGTGTGTGTGTGTGTGTGTGTGTGTCAACAGAATGTGAGAGTGAGGGAAAATAACGATTGGCAGAGAAGCAAACTACAAAAAGACTAAACTCCCCGCAAATAAAACATTCATTAACTTGCCAACAACAATGCAAAATAGCCGCGTGACTGTAATTTCAGCCTCAGCCGCGTCTATATTCTGCAACATTCCTCTTTCTTTACCTTCAAACTTCTTCAGAAATCCATCAAACTTTCCGCAGCGATGCTGGGAAACATTTTCTTTTTGGCACAGCATTTAATTGTGTTTGAGTTGTAGTGTTGCACACTTTTAGACACTCTGGGTTATCACATAGTTTGCTGGTGTCAAACTGTTCTTTCTCTCCTAATGATATTCGGTTTGGCACAATATGTGCTGTGGGTTATTTTGCTCTGTCTTTATACAGAGGGGTCAAGGCGGTCACCTTAGAAGTTAAAATGTAAATGCAAATGCAGTTTTTTCTTGCACAGTCTTCTCGCAAATTAACCCATAAGTGTGTTTAATATTCTGGTCAGATATAAAGTAACGGCTCGACTTTAAAAAATGATCCACTCCCTCACGAGCCTGGAAAGCAAACTTTTAATGAATGAGTTCCACGTTCATTCGGGTTTGGTCGTCTTCTCATCTCCAAAGATTTATTCCTCTGTGAAACAGAATCCATTTCTACAACGGGATAAAGTTGGATATGACGAAACATTTCCCTTCATGTTTAAAGCTCACATAGAGTGGTCCTGTTGCACATATATGTTAATTATGGAGGTCTACTGACATACATTCACTTGTTTTTATTCCTAGTTTCTGCAAACGAGCCGATAGAAATCCTCTTTTCTGACGCTGTTGCCCAGCCGCGATATTTGAGACTCAACTCTCTCAACCCGGAAGTGACATTTTCAGCACACCCGCTCTCAGAAGCACAGCGCCCCCCTCTGGAACGGTGGATGCACTGCTCCTCATTATCAAAACATTGTTTTAACAGTGTTTAAAAATAGCTTCTTCACGACTCCCCGCCGCAGTCCCTTTGACGACCTTTGACCCGGAGTCAGAAGACACTGTCGCTCGTGAAACACCTCCACAACGGACGTTATTCTTCTTCTGCGGTTCAATGTACGCAACCGGATGTGCCCGGACTAGTGCCCGGACTAGTGCCCGGAGCAGGAGGATCTGCTGTTCAGGAGAACCAAAACACAGCGTTCTCAGCAGTGGCTGAACTGTTTGTTTAGAACCTTCAGGGCTTCGTAAACAAGGTAATGACGCAGATACACACTAAAAAACAGCGTTAATCGGAACTTCCGGTCCAGGCCCGTTTTACGGTATTTGTGTCCAGAAGCTTTTTTCTCTGCAGCCATTAACAGTTCCTTTTACAAAGTGAAGAAAATGATTTAGGGTTGAACATTTAGATCACTTTCATTTGAAGACATCGGCCAGGACAGCGAATAAAACCTTCAAACTCATGTCGTGCTTTGCTCACTTGCACCTTGTTGCTTTAATTAAAAAAAAAATGACAGCTTGGTTGTCTAAAGCCCGGTGTATCGATGGCAACATCTCACGGCCGTGACTTTGCGAGTATCAGTTAATTAACAACGAGCAGTGTCACGGCCTCAGTTTCCCTCTTTGATCTCAGCTCTTCTGCAGCTTTTGGCTTCGCTTTCCTTCCACGCTCGTCTCCGATTCTCAGCGAATGCTGGAGAGTTCAGCGCCGAGGTCAGGAAGTACAGAGGAGAGGATGAGAAGATGATGCTGAGTCTTTTTTAAGGGTTAATACTCAAACACTAAGGTATTTGTGCTTAAAGCTGATATTGTTCAAATTCTGATTTCTGTATCTGTAAATAAGAGGTAATTACATGGTTAATTAGAGGGCAACATCTTATTAGATGAAAATGTGTAATGTTCATCTTGATTATATTCTATAATTCTCTGAGTTAATTGTTGATGATTACACTCTTTCAAAATGCTTAATAAAGCTCCTGTAAACGCACACACGCCGCACTTCATTACAACTGCAGCCAATTTATTCAACAAGGAATTGTAATTATTTTCTCGAGTGGTGATTTACTCCATCACAAGCTGAGCGTGACAAAAAAAAAAAAAGATATGTTTATGAAAAACAGATTCCTGTTATACAATAAACTTCTGAACTCTATCCCTGAGGAGGCGGTCGTTATTTTCACTATTCGGCCCCATGCAGTTTTGATGTGCCTCAGGGAAGTCTATGGGGGAATTCCAATTCTTTGATTAATCCTCAATCTCAAAAATGCGCTCCCTCTAGTGCAAGTGCTGTCTCGATTCTCAGAAAAATTAAGTTGAGGGCCAAGTATGAGGGCTGTATCGCCCTCAATATTGAGATTTTCCGACACCACCCTTGGGAGCAAGGGCTACCCAGAATGCATTGCATGTTTTCACTTAAGAAAGATGGCGTCGAAAGCAGCGAAGCGAGTGCGATACAAATGAAGTATTTTTTTTTGTTAATAGAGATAAAAAAAAGATGAACCATTGTATTATCTTAGTTTAGGCCCATATTATGGATTACTGACGTCATTGTTGCGTAACATTTATTTTTATTTTACAATCTTTTGTCAATAAGCCGTGGTGTGTGGTAACTGTCAGCTGAATATGTCCGTGGTTGTGGTATTTGTATGAGTATCATCTAATAACTAACTCACAACCTAATAACTTGACTGAAATAAAATAATAAATAATTAATCGTGACGTAAATGTGTTCTTCTTCTTCTTCTTTTTTGGAGTTGACAGACTGGACGCAGCTTTGGCGTTATTCTGCCCCCTACAGTCTGAAGACGTATCTGCATTTAAGGGGTGTCCCATTTCTAAGTGACAAAGTAACCCTCAACACTTGGTTTTGAGGGCCAGTTAAGATTAAGGGTTGAGCTTGAGGGTTAAGATAGGATTTGGAATTGGCCCTATATGGACCTTTATTGTTTTGCATAAAGATAAATTATACGTCAGAAAGCTCGTAGGACATTAAAAGAGATGACGCTTGGTTGAGAGATAATGAACACGCAGCAAATGCCCAAAACACTTCATCAGAGCTATCTCAAACATCGGGTCCTCTGTCGAGAAACAGGTTTTTTGAAATACTGAGTGGATTAATGGAACAAACAGTGAGGGGAAAAACTCTACTGTAACTGCTTGTGTTTGGTCAACATTAGGCTGAAAATGTTGGCAAAGCAGTTTCCGTGAACGGCAGCTGAACACACAGGAAGTAGAACGGAAACAAAAATGATCGCACACATTGTTATAAAGTCCTAATAATAATAATGATTGTTATTATCAGGGGCAACGATGCTCACTGCTAATCGGACTCTCTAAATTGACCCCGGCCACATCCACAGTGTTCTTCTGTTGCTGCTGTGTCTAAGTAACAGGTAAGTATCCGTGTTAGGACCGTGCAGAGTTCAGAGTGAGATTTTAAAAAAAGTACATAAAGAACAACTTCATCATCTCAGCCAAACGGTGAATGCACTATTTGTTCTACGTTTGATATAATTGCCAAGCGAGCGTTGCATTTCCATAACAGAAAGAATTAAGACAAAGTATTTCCCCCCCGAGCAGGAAACTTAATCCAAATCAATAGCTAATGGCCTCAGTGTAAATGTCCCATTCTGCTAATTTAGGAACTCAATTAGTTCTTTTTTTTTTCCCATTGGTTTTAGTCTCAACACGTTGAATTGGATTTGTTTAAATGTGAGTCCCACAACAACATGGCTTTAGTTGATTATATCAGCTGAATGTAAACGATCATTTGTGACATCAGTGGCTTTGTTGCAGCGTCAGCGATTCCTGACCCGGCTTTTTTCCACTTTGTGGAGCCAAGCGGGAGAATCTGAAGCCAACAAAAACTTCAACACATCTCGCTCGTAATAAACAAGAGGCCGGAGGCTGACGGGGGGCCCATTTCTCCCAGTTGGCTGCTCATATTTATAGTAAATTTGCTGTATGACGTGAAGCTGTCAGCTGCAAAGCCTGTGCTGCAGGAGCCAGGTCCCTTCAATCCCACTCAACCTGGGATTTATGGGTTGTTAAAGAGCTTTATAATTCTTGATCAGTGACACAGCTCTTTAAGGTAAAGATGATGTGAAAAGATGTTCAGAAATGACTTCAAACTCATTTAACGTGACACTGTCACTGTCCGCGGTGCTGAAACAACGCCCGATCAATACACCGTTGGCTACATGGTCGCATTTACAAATCAGACAAGCACTTACGATCATACTTCAGCTATTAGTATTAATACTAACGTCTGATCGGACACTACATTCATTTTGATTTTAAAAAAATAAATATATAAAATATAAGAAATATAAAAAATATAAAATAAAAAAATATATATATGTTTTTCCAAAATGATTTGGCGACCCCCAGAAATCATCTCGCGACCCCATGGTTGAGAATGGCTGGTTTAGAGGACAAATATTTGAAGAATCTTCTCGAGTATATCTTCTCGTTCTATCTTTCAGCGTTGATGAGTATTCAGCTGGGCAATTTCACAACATCAGCCTTTGTTACGGGGCATGGTGGTGGCCCCATCGCCTCCCCCCCCCCACAAACACACACACACACACACATATTCACTTACACATCTTTATGAGACGGTTGTCCTTGGTGTGTGTCATAAAGACAGGCCGAGGAGGCCGCGGTACTTTCAGGCAGTAAAAACAGCCTGTGAAAACACAGCAGATGGCTGCTGCTGCTGCTGCTGCTGCCATGTCCTCACCGAATGTGACGTGACCAACACAAGTGGAAGGACGTGAAATCTTCTTTAAGAAGACAAGGTTGCACATTTAAAAAGCTGCTCAATGTGCCGTGAAGGGTTTGAATAATGTCAACAAAACATCGTGAAAAGACGACATAACGAGGCGCCACATGTCACTGCACACCGCCATGATTAGGGATGTTAGAGATACTGCTCTTGCTACCATGGTAACAACAGAAACATACATTTCTAGAGGCTGGAGGGGGTGGGGGGGGGGGGGGGGGGGTTGGATGCTGTGTGTGTTGTTCAACGGATCACCGTCCTAATTGCTCACAACAAAATTAAGGAGCAGAAGAAGAAGAAGAAATTAGCGGGGACGGATAAGACGAGGAATAGCTGAAATAACACAAAGGCGCCACTTCCCTTAATTATCTTGAATTTAATTAGCCTCGTCGTCGCTATTCAGCGGGCAAATATGCATGCGATATCACACAAATAATGGCGGTGGAGACTATGAAAGCACCTTAATGGCCCTGTCTGTTCTCAACAGTCTCTCCACGGCCACAGGAGAGCAGCACTTAAGCCCTTTGACTAATCAGGTACGCTGCGTCGCAGAGATTTTAAGGCAAAACAAAAGAACAACACTTCTTCTTCCTCCGCCTCCTCTACCTCTTTGCAAATCTGACAAAATCATATCAGATTCAATTTGAGCAAAGTAGCAGCCCTCAACCAGCTTTGAAGAGACACCAACGTCCTATAAATGAAAACATGTGGAATATCTTCTGAAATGAAACTCCAGTATTTGTTAAAGAGCCCATACTATACCCTATTACCCCAAGTTAAACTAGGTCCTGATGCCCTAATGAACATGTCTGTGTCATGCTTTAGTCAAAATATCATAAGGATGAAGCACAATAGCAGTTCAATAACCCTAAAACAGCCCTTTTCAGAATGCTCGGTTTTGTGCCTGGTCATTTACATGTGAATGAGACCCAGGTAAACACACACCCACTGCTTCCAGGAGAGTGTCGAGCTAACGATGCGCGGCGTGTATGTAAATTCCTATGCTAGAAAAACACCTTGAATGCACCAGTGTTACTGCAGCTGCAAGTGACGTGTGTGGATCAATAATGAGCAGACAACGTGGAAACACGACAGAAAGGCAGCCTTTGGTTGAGAAGAAATGTAGGACAACATCTACATCTTTCTGCAGTGCTTTCAAACACGTGCTCCTCATATTATTGATCCACACATGTCACTCTCTAACTGCAGGCACGTAACTGGTGCGGTCAAGGTGTTTTTCTAGCATAGGAATTTACATACACGATCAACAACAAAGGGCTTGTGAAGCTTGTGAAAATTTTTTTCATAAATAAAATATATCCACTGGACACACAAATCCTCTGAGGCTGGAAGTTTGTGTTAAACACTGTGCTTCGCTGTGCAGCCACTCTTCCTCCCTCGCCTGCACTCTGGTATTTCACAGGGACAAGGGGGAGCTACGGTGGAGCTGTGAAGTACTCTGCCTGGCGGGGTGCCAACATTCACGGTGAAATGCTCGCTATGTCGTCATTCCGAGAGAGGTTAAAACATCGCGTGTTTTATCGCCTACACTTACACTAAGTGGAACCACTAAAACATGACTGAGTCTTGTTTTTTCACATTTTGGGGACTGGTATGGCCCCCTGAGTCCCACATATCAGTACTAAAATGATTAAAAAGTTGATTTTGCACAATATGGGCCCTTTAAGAGAAATGTCAGCGAACCACGGCGTCCACAGAAGAAACAAAAACAAAAACCAGCTGCAGTCGCTGAGATGATGTAAGGAAAAGAAAAGGAGAGCGTGAACGAGACAGGAACATTGGAGGGTAAATGAGAAGAAGAAGGACTTTGGCGACTTCCCTTCCCGGCTACAAGACCTCAATTACCCGTTATTACCTGCATTTGATTACTGCCGCTCTTATCCTGCTTCCCCGTTTCTAAGCTGGGTAACTCTCAGGGAGCTTAGAGCGAGGTGCAGTTGTTATTTCCTTCCTTAAATGATTTCATACACTTGTGCTTGCTCGTGTAAATGTTTGGACTTGATGAGAAAGCTGAAGGAGAGCGAGGCTATTCTGGCTTTTTTGTCTTATTGAGCAGCTGTGAGCCATTTGGTGTGAGTGTGTACGCAGCTCAAATCTGACAGCTGTGGGATTAAAGCAAAGGACACAGGTAACAGCAGAACCTGAGCGATAGTACACACACACACACACACACACACATGCTTTAATGAAATGTCTGCTCGTCCAAATTCATATCTCTCGTGTTTCCTTGTTTTCATGTCTGTGCATTTTTGTATTTCTGGAGCAGTTCTGTGAAGAACAACAGCGAGATAACACTGAACATTTGTTACCTCTGTGTAATGGATGGAAAAGAATCTCCTGTTATATTGTATTATATATTATATACATATATAGTTTGCATGTTCTCCCCGTGTGTGCGTGGGTTTTCTTCCGGCCTCTCCGGTTTCCACCCACCGTCCAAAAACATGCAGAGGTTAATTTTCATCTCTATATGCTGACCCGTCCAGGGTGAGACCTCCACCTCTCACCCTATCCTCAGCTGGGATTGGCTCTCGCCCCTCCTGGTGACCCTCATGTGGACGATTTAGCTGTAGATGACGAATGAATGAATCATTCTTTCTTTGTTTTCCTGTGTGTTTTGAGAGCTAAACTACGGAAACGTATTGCATTCACTTGAAAAAAAAAAAAAACTCCTGTTTTTCTCAGTAATTAATTTTCGGTTTGATTTTTTGATTTTTTTTTTCTGTTTTTCAGACTAATATGTGTTCCCTGTTTTTCTGTCTAATTTTTTTTTTCTGTTTTTCTGAGTAATTTTTTTTTCTGTTTTTCTGAGTAATTTTTATTTTCTGTTTTTCTGAGTAATTTTTTTTTCTGTTTTTCGGAGTAATTCTTTTTTCCATACTTTGCACGAAAAACAGAAAAAAATTACTCCGAAAAACAGGGGAAAAAAATTTACTCTGAAAAACAGAAAAAAAATTACTCCGAAAAAAACAGGGAAAAAAAAATTTCCACGAAAAACTGAAAAAATTACTCAGAAAAACAGAAAAAATTTTTTTTTAAAAATCAAACCGAAAATTAATTACTGAGAAAAACAGGAGTTTTTTTTTTTTTTTTCAAGTGAATGCAATACGCTTCCGTACTAAACGGCTACGTTAACTCTAAACTGATTTCTAACTGAAGACTGTGTTGCAGTAGAAGTTAAGAGGGAGGCTTCCTTCCTTTTCTCTGGTTGTGGTTTGTGAGCTTGTTGAGAGCACTTAATGATTGAATTTCACATCATTAAACAAATTGGTTGTACCGGCGTGTGGTGCAGACTCCACAGTCATAAATCTTGCACAGTAATTGTTCATCTTTCCAAACAACTGGAGCGCTTCTGCTCTCCTCGCCGTCACCTGACGCCGGCGCGGCGAGTTCGAGCTTTTTAAACGTCTTTGCTGGATTTACGACAGCATGACGAGGTCAAAGCATCGTTTTAAAAAAAGCCAAATGTGGCGCCGTAAATTAATTTATCTCACTTATCATGTTTTCATTATCCCAGGGAGCCAAAATCATAATTGAAAAATAAAATTTGATTAATAGCCCAGTCCTGCACGCCGTCTTTTCTTACTGGAAACGTGCCCTGTGACTGTGGATGGGATTGGAAACTTGAGCTCATAAATAAAGAGTCTGAATGCAACCAAATAATGTGGAGTCGACGTATTTGACTGTTGTTTCTATTCTTGTTATTTTCCCGTTAAGGAGTCACAATCTGCCTGAACTCCAGACTCTACATCCACGTACGGTCTAATCACAATTTTACACCACTCGGTTTCCATGCAGATAAAATCAGGAGTAGTAATTTTAATGATGTGCAGTGAGAGGGTAGTTCAGCATCCGATATTAATTTTAATCTATCTAATACCCTGTGCCTGCATGAAGAGCTGATCACACAGTATTCCGCCGCTGCGTCGCTGTCACTCTTGAAGCCGTGAAACCTCTTCTTAAAATCCCCAAAAGACAAGTGTGTGTGTGTGTGTGTGTGTGTTCTTGTACTTGCACCATACTGAGGAACAGTGAGGGTTTTTAACCAACAAAGTGAGGACCTTTTTACGAAGTGAGGACATTTTGGCCCAGTCCTCACTTTGTTTTCATTGAAATCACTTCCTAAGGTTGTAAACATTGCTATACTCTGTTTTTAACAGAAAAAAAACCAGTTTTCCAGACATTGGTGTTTCACACACGTTTTGCTCTGGGGCTCCACCTGCAGACACTTTATGGTACTGCACCCAGTAGTTCTTTTGTAGACGTCATTTACGAAGTAGATATTTGCAATTGTGTTGATTTGTAAAGTGGAAACGCCGGTCCTCACTTTGTCAGCGCTTTCACCCGGTCCTCAGTATGCAGCAAGTACAAGAATGTGTGTGTCTGTGTGTCAGTGTGTGTGTGAGTGACATGACAGAATCGCCGCCTCGGGGCAAAGCGTCTTCGTTTTTACAAAACCTTTTTTGTGAGTGAAATGTCTTTCAAGCAGAGGATATTACATGTGTGTAGACACTCGTGCATGCTCTCACACATATACGCAAAAACAAAACTTGAAGCTCACATAGAGTGGTCCTGTTGCACATATATGTTAGTTATGGAGGTCTACTTACATACATTAACTTGTTTTTATGCTCAAAAACCTCCTAGTTGCTGTAAACGAGCCGATATAAATCCTCTTTTCCTCTGACGCGGTTCCTTAGTCGTGATATTTCAGACATAAATCTCACCCCCAGAAGACAGAGTCTTGTGATTGGCCAATACTATTCAGCCACCATTATAGGATAACGGTGCAATATCAAACGCAAACATCCATACATACGCGTGTACGCTATATGCTAAGTAGCTCCTGTTATCAAAGTGTCACGTGGACAAACCTACTATCATCTCCACGGATTCCTTTGTAGCATCAAGAAGATACTGAGCGCACAGGAATTTTACAAATAACGTTTTTCACTCCACACGACTGCACATTCCACTGTGCAACAAAGACGAGTGTCCGAGACTATCTCTCTATTAGTGCCGGCAGAGAGGAGAAATGAAGGCATAAAAGGTAGACAGTCTTATAACAACACTGCTGCTTATCTCCCCCTCCATCTCTACCTTTCAACCTCCCTCCATTCCCTCGCTCGCTTTGTAATGAAGTTATCCCGCTGCAAAGTTGTTCAAGACGCCTTAAGACAGAGGAGGGATGGAGGGGAGCATCGGAATCACAGGAGGAGGAGGAGGAGGAATCAAAGACAACAAGAAGAGGAAAGCCTGGGAAAAAGGAAAAAAAAAAAAAGGGACTCGGGGAATCAGGGAGAAGACAGACTCACAAACACACTCCGTACGACTTCATTTCACACTCGTGTTGGTATCGTTAATGAAAATGAGCAAATACACCAGGGTGTGAAAACAAACCGCTTTAAACTATTATTGGCATTAACACGTGTCAGGAAATGTGTCATCTGTTCGCCGCAGAAGAAACGCTTCGTTTGCGACACTTGTCTCCATGTATACATGTGGTTACACTGTAGAGCATTGGTTCTCAAAGTGTGGCCCGCGCGCCAGAAACATTTCTGGCGGCCATTTTTGGGACGCCATAGTTATTACAAATGGGATTTCTTTCAGTTTCTTTTCTTTCTTTTTTTCCCTTTGGCGGCCCTCAGTCCAATGTTGGGTTCCTAAATTGGCCCTCAGGTATCAAAACTTTGAGAACCCCTGCTGTAGAGTCACTCGTGTGTTCCTGGGAGACTTCTCTGTTTAACTCACAACTGAAGATAACAATGACACCTTTGTTGACGAAAAACACACGTCTCTCCTCCTCCGTCCTGGCTCGCAGATCTCAGGGTGGTGAAGTTTGTTCCTCTTGGCAAAACCTTCATCCAAAACCTTCATCCATTCCATTCAACGTGGCGTGGCGACTGAGTGGAAGGGGTGCTGGGCTCACAGGCAGGAAGCCTAAACTCACAGATGGAATCAACCTCCAAAGAGATCCCAGTGAGGGTGATAGGCTTCAGCGAGGACTTCACATCTCGTCCATCGAGGGACCGATGGCCTTTCTTCCTCTGCTCAAAGTTTGAGTGACTCAAAGTCCAAAAAGACCCCGAGAGAGAGAGAATTTAACTGCATCCAAAATGTTGAATCCTCCTCC
The DNA here is from genome assembly GCF_963457635.1 of Microchirus variegatus. Lineage (NCBI taxonomy): Eukaryota > Metazoa > Chordata > Actinopteri > Pleuronectiformes > Soleidae > Microchirus > Microchirus variegatus. The sequence goes on along the minus strand of NC_139803.1, from coordinate 5,611,187 downwards.
TGGTGGAAGATGGTGCATGGAAAGGCCTGTGGAGAATGTGTTTTAGGGAAATGAGGGGACCCTCGAGCTGCTTTCACACATGCACTGAAGTCTAAGGGTGAATTCCAATTCCTTGCTTAACCCTCAATCTCAAAAATGCTCTCTCTCTAGTCCAAGTGCTGTCCCGATTCTCAAAAAAAATAAGTTGAGGGCCAAGTTTAAGGGCCGTGTAGCCCTCAATATTGAGATTTTCAGACACCACCCTTGGGAGCGAGGGCTACCCAGAATGCATTGCGTGTTTTCACATAAGAAAGATGGCGTCGAAAGCAGCGAAGCGAGTGTGATACAAATGAAAGTATTTTCTTTGTTAATAGAGATATAAAAAATGATGAAAACCATTGTATTATCTTAGTTTAGGCCCATATTATGGATTACTGACGTCATTGTTGCGTAACATTTATTTTTATATTATTTTACGATCTTTTGTCAATAGTCGGCCGGTGCGCACACGCGATCGTTTGCTATCGTTTACTGCTATAATTAAATAAATAATCCTGACTTAAATGTGTTCTTCTTCTTCTTTTTTGGAGTTGACAGACTGGACGCAGCTTTGGCGTTATTCTGCCCCTACAGTCTGAAGAAGTATCTGCATTTAAGGGGTGTCCCATTTCTAAGTGACAAAATAACCCTCAACACTTGGTTTTGAGGGCCAGTTAAGATTAAGGGTTGAGCTTGAGGGTTAAGATAGGAATTTGGAATTGGCCCTAAATGTCACTCACAACATTTTCTGTAACTTTTCCTGCCAGCCCTTCTGGAAAATATCTGCATTAGCCCACGTTAGAACACAACAAGACCCGTAAATGAAAAATCCTGCCTCCTGTTTTTCCTGTTGTGAGTGAGTCTGACCTGGAAAATCTCCAGCTCGAAAAAACTTCATATACGAACAACAACCTCCAACAATAAAGTTAAGAGCCAGTATTCTGGACATTTTCCCTGAGTTCATGTCTGAAAAAAAGCTCCTGGCTGCATCTGCGCCCCAAGGTCTGACATCTTGATATGTGTGCAAAAGTTTAAGCGATAAAACTTTTTTTTCTCACCCAAAAAAAACCTCCTCATCGTCTCATCTGCAAAGTTTAGGTTGTCACTCTGAAGATGAGCCCAGAGGCTTTCTTCTCCTATAGTGGTGTTTATTATAATGCCGGTTTCTCCACATCATGTTTTTTCTCTTTTTGACAGCAGCTTCTGTTTGCTTGTTCCCCGTCGTTTTGGGTCTCGCGAGGTAGAAAATAAAACATGTCACGACTTTGGCTCTGCTTGAAGTCGCCTCTCTCTCTGCAAAACGCAAATTACAACCGCCTCAATAAACCCTAAACCTTCTTAGTGCACGGAATCCTGGGGCTCAGCAGAAACACTACAGCTACGTGTTGACAGGAACCCAAAGTGAACAAGAGTAAGGACGGAATATAAGTCTTCTGCTGTATGTCCGGAGGTGGTGAACAGCACACACACACATTCATTCATTAATTCTCTCTCACACCAACTCAAATGTAAGCCAGTGTTGTTTCTCAGGCAGCTCTTGTCATGATTTGTGTCTCAGCAGAGCGTCGTCCTCTCGTTATTCTCCTCTCACCCACCAGATGTCCCCAGGCTTCCTCCCCCTCCCGTTCTCCAGATCCACCTGCTCACCTGTTCTGCTTTCCCCTAATCACTGGAACTTTCACAACTGCTCCTCGTTTGCCTGATCTGCTTCTCGTTATTCCTACGACTGTGGTGCACTGTTGAGTCTTCAATGCATTATATCGCAGTAGATCTACCTATCTTCTCTGGTTTGGACCATTGTCTGTAAACCCTAGAGATCAGTGTGTGAAATACCCATTAACAATCATGGGGGTCCTATCTCACATTTGTTTCACCAGCCCAGGTGCCACGCTGCAGTATTGGCTATCTTCTCTGTCAGATGTGGGCTTGTGTGTCGGCCTTTTCCACAGCACAATTTGGAAAGCTATTCATTAAAACGTTAAAAATACAATATAGCAAATAAAATAATTTACATTTTGTCTGGTTATAAAGGATAAGAAAGCATGTAATGTGTATTATGTATGTAGATCATATATGTTAAACTGAAATTACAAAAATCTTTAGGAGAAAAAAACATGTTTTTCAATGACACTGTAACATGTTTAAACTCGGGCTGGACCATTCTGGCAAAAATATAAGTCACATTTATTTTTGACTGATATTGAAAATCATGATTAATAAACACGATATTCATTGATTTCAAAACTTGAGTGTTGAACCACCAAAACTCAACTTTAAATATAATTCTAAAGAACAGCCAGAAATTACTGCGTGACATGAGGAAAAAAAAAATTACTGAGTGACATGAAAAAAAAAAAAAAGACGAAAATATTTTGTCTTGAAATCTCGAGTTTCAAAGTGGAGATCTCGAGTTTCCAAAAAAAAAAATTTTTTTGGAAACTTGGAAACTTTTTCCCCCACACACGTCACTGGTGCATTCAAGGTGTTTTTCAAGCATAGGAATTTACATACACGCCGCGACATGCGGCGCATTAATCGTTTTTCTTCGATTATAATGTTTTTATGATCGTGAGAAGCAAAAAATCTAAATCATGAATAAAATTCACTTAATGGTCCAGCCCTAGTTTAGACCCCCCTCAAATTTTGCCTTTGAGGCTTTCAGGGGGTCTCGAGTGTTAATCGGGGGGGTCTAACCCGCCCAGACCCCCCTGTATTTTGCACAGTGCTAGAGATGGTTGTGTGTGGAAATCCCAAGTAGATCAGCACTTTGTGAAGCACTTTCTCTGGGTTTGAACTTCACAGCAGGCCGTCTTGACTCGTGATTCACTGATGAGATCATTTGCAACAGCGAGCGCTCGAGCAGGTGCGTCTCAAAATGTCAAAGGCACGTCAGACGTACACGAGATGCCGTTCGATATCAGACGGGACTGAGATAAGGTTTTCGGCGTCCATTGCATCCAAAGAGAAAATGTTTGACAGACAGAATAATTGTGGCTCTTCCCTGAGGCAGTTGTTGAAAAGGTCCAGGGGTTGTGGAAAAAAAAGCCTCAAGGTTGTTACAGTGAAGCCTCAATGGCTGGTGATTGATCCAAATGGCTGCGGTAAATTGTATAATGAGTGTGAGGTGATGGGATCATGGTCACGGTGAAAGGACCAGAGAGCGGCTTGATTCTCTACACCAGGAACTTCACGTCACATCATCATCATCATCATCATCATCATCATCTCCTGCAGGAGTAAAACGCTTCCACTTACACCGAGACACAGACAGACTCGTACTACACTCATTTATGTGAGATGTTTATGCTGAAATCATTACATTTTCCCATGTCACACTGATCCATGTATGTTTTTTCATTTGCAGAAAATGTTTATGGGAGTAAAATGCAAGCCAGGACGATGACAACACCGTCACAACCCAGTGATCCAGATGGATCCTGGCATTTAAGGACTTTTCACTTTTATATACTCTGTTTTTAACAGAAAAAACCCCAGTTTTCCAGACATTGGTGTTTCACACACGTTTTGCTCTGGGGCTCCACCTGCAGACACTTTATGGTACTGCACCCAGTAGTTCTTTTGTAGACGTCATTTAGGAAGTAGATATTTGCAATTGTGTTGATTTGTAAAGTGGAAATGCCGGTCCTCACTTTGTCAGCGCTTTTACCCGGTCCTCAGTATGCAGCAAGTACAAGAATGTGTGTGTCTGTGTGGGTGTGTCTGTCCGTCCAGGGAGTGGATCCCTCACCTGTTGTTCTCCCTAAGGTTTTTTACCCTTTTCCCTGTTACAAGGGTTTTTTCCCTGGTAGTTTTTTCCTTACCCTGGTCGAAGGTCTAAGGACAGAGGATGTTACCAACCCTGTGAAGTCCCGTGAGACAAACTATGTTTTGTAAACTGTGGGCTATACAAATAAAGATTGATTGACTGATTGATTGACACAACAGTACTTTGAGGTGTAAATCTGAGGAAGGCTAAAAAAAGAACTTCTGATACCATGAATGCTCCTGTGATTCATGAATGGAAGACGTTCAGAGCCACCAGGACTCTTCCAGCGGGTCAATGATATTAATATCAATACAAAACAAGGTTAAAGTACATTAATGAGGCTTACCTTTACTTACAATGCAACAAGATGTCTTTTACTTTCTAATTAAATACATTCTGCTCCTAAAACAACAACAGGATAACCTAAATACACCTAAATAACACATTAAAACCTGGTGATTATGACAATAATGTCACATCCATCACAATCTCCAACTCTGAGGGATGGATTCAATGCTTTTTAAAGACGTACACTCACTCAGACAAATCTGTGTCTGCTTCTGAGCGACAATTCCCGGTAACTCAAATCAACAAAGTCTTTGTCAACTCGTTCATTTCCTGTACACTCGAGCGGCGCCGTCGTCGTCAATAACAGTGAACGTTATCATGCAACAGTTACCAGAAGGCACCGAAATCATTTGTCCTTTACATCCTGCTACTTTGGCAAATGTGATTTTTGAATTAACACCATCGGATAGATAGTGAGAGGTTGGAGATTGGGGATGAAGAAGGAGCCTGAATAATAGCAGAGGGAGAGCGAGTGAAGGAGATATCGAAAAGGATTCTGAGGGAACGATTGTGAAATAGAAATAGACTGAATAATAGAAAACAGCCGAGGAGAGTGAACGGACGAGACAGCAGGAGATGGACTGACACGTCAGGATGCAAAGACAGGAAGCAAAGGAAGATGTAAGGAGAGCGAGAGGCAACGGAGACAGAGAAGGGTAATGAGTCAATCCTGTGAGTGTGTGTGAGGAAACAGAGAGAAAGAAAGAAAGAAAGAAAGAATGGAGCAACAAAACACACGAGTGAGACGCCCTCCCCTACCCTGACGAGTGAGGCGACAAGTGTAAATGAGATCGACTCATTTCCAACACATAGACACAACCACCCACCCCCATCTGTCTTTGACACACACACACACACACACACACACACACACACACACACACACACACACACACACACACACACACACACACACACACACACACACACACACACACACACACGCACAGATGAAAGGAATCAATAGATTATAAACAGACATCTGAAGAGTCCAGTCCACTCCCGCGAGGATCAGCCGTAATTGGTCCAGACAAACAGCCAGAGGACAACAACAACAATAACAAAGCCTCCACGCACACTGAACGCAGCAATTAATAAATCACAACAGGAACAGCGAATTAAATCTATCAACGAACATCGACAAGGCTTTGAACACGTCTCCATTATTCGCGGCTTGTTGTTTTTGTTGTTTCGCAGACTGTGGCCGCTGCAGCATTTGCATATCTAAATGAACGACCATCGCATCTGCATGTCAACCAGGCAAGGTTGTGATATTTGGGTTAGGGTTTGGAACTCATTACAAGACGGTTGATATACAGTTCCAGGGATTAGCTTTCATATCAGGCTGCTGTGTTGGTAAGCGAATGAAATACTGTGGGGCTCAGAAAACTTAAACCAGGGATTTAACTCTGTCTCTCTAGATCTCATGTTATGTACAAAGTTAGGCACTGCACTCGCCATTGCTTATGTGTGTGTGAGTCACCGAGATGAAGAGATGGAAACCCCACTGTGCCCCTCTGGATCCAGGGTGGAGGAGACAAGTATCTGGTCCATCTAATTGATTTAGTCTATTAGCAGTGTTACTGGAGGCGTGACTGAGAACCGTGTCCAACAGCACAGCCATCCCTGAAGGTCTGCCAGCTCGTTCAATCCTCTTATATCTTCATGAGTGTCAAAATGAGTGCATTTAGAAATGAAGGAGAAGATCAGACGGCGGCGGATGAATGGATGGATACTTAGTGCATTTCAAAATTCATTATTTCTGTGGACATTTTTGACTTCATGCATAGTTACTGATCTTCAGAGATGGAAAAAGTACTCACATGCTGTACTTCAGTACAGATACTAAAGTACAGGCTCTCTACCATCAGTGATACAGCCGCCGCCTCCACCAGGCCGAGTAAGCCCTGGACTTTGTGTTCTGGCCGGGTCACTTATCTCGCATGTAAAGTTTAGTGCAGATTGGTCAATGTACGGGCACTTCCGGTTTTGGGTGACCTATTTCCTGTGTGCAGGTTGTAGTTTGCAGACATGTTCAGGGTGGGTCCTTGGTCTCACATATCAAGTTTGGAGCCGATCGGTCAATGTATGGGCGAGTTACAGGGCACTTCCGGTTTTGGGTGAACTACTTCCTGTGTGCAGGTAATGTCTTGCAGACATGTTCGGGGCGGGTCCTTGGTCTCAGATATCAAGTTTAGAGCCAATCGTTCAATATACGGGCGAGTTACAGGGCACTTCCTGTGAAAGATTTGGGTGGGAGAAGAACAAATCCAAGATGGCCGACTTCCTGTTGAGTCGAGGTCATGGTCTCAAGAGGATTTTCTTTTTTCGTCTTGGGCCGTCCGATGTTCCTGGCTGAAATTTACTTCCGCCGAATTTAAATTTCAGCCCCTCCATTGACCACTTTGACCTGAGGGGAGCGCTATTGAGCCCTTTTGCTTATACTTAATGCAGAGAGAGTGACAGTTGCACTTAGTTATAAATGTGTGTCATCCTGGATTTAACTACTTATTCATTCTGAGGTTATTATGGTGAATTAATCAAGATCAATGTCTTCTGATGAAGTGAAAGAAAAACAGAAACGACAGAGTCAAAGAAAAGAACATAACATGAAAACCTGCAGAGAAGCAAAGTCGAGAAAAAGCTCAGTCCATGATCACAAATTCCATATTTCATTCATTTCCAGTGTGGCAGCTCAAGGCTGTGCTGTGATAGCACAGAACAGATAAGACTCTTGTGCTTTTGGCCTCTTTCGCTGCCTTTGTGACCGCGCTCTTCACATTCCTGGATAACTTTTACGGCGATGTGAGTGTCTTAATGTGAGCTAAGGATTCACTGCGATCCCAGATTATAAAAAGAGAACATTCATGCTGCGTTCCAAAATGATGTCAGAGAATAATGGCGGCTCCCATGGAGTCACATGAATAGGCTGTAAACTTGACTTTTCTGTGTGTAGAGTTGTTTTAGACACAGCAATTTTATCACAACTTGTCGTTCATGTTATGGCGTGAAATGATGTCGTCGTTGTTATCTGTCAGCATGGAGATATGTAGGGCTACGGTAAAAGTACACTCACGACGTTACATATGGATATGTGTGGCTTTTACATATACGGCTCGCTCGTGTACGTAAGTAGACTAATGCTGCGTTCCAGAGAACCATCTAAACCAGTTGGACGTGGGACTTATCTGACCTCCAACGAGAAAAAGTGCACTGGAATGCCTGTCGAGGTGGGACCTTCTACTCGCGAAGTCGGGGCTGATCGACCTAACCCCGACTTCACCAAAATGACGTCGCAGAATAATGGCGGCTCCCATGGAGTCACATGAATAGGCTGTAAACTTGACTTTTCTGTGTGTAGACTTGTTTTAGACACAGCAATTTTATCACAACTTGTCGTTCATGTTATGGCGTGAAATGATGTCGTCGTTGTTATCTGTCAGCATGGAAATATGTAGGGCTACGGTAAAAGTACACTCACGACGTTACATATGGATATGTATGGCTTTTACATATACGGCTCGCTCGTGTACGTAAGTAGACTAATGCTGCGTTCCAGAGAACCATCCAAACCAGTTGGACGTGGGACTTATCCGACCTCCAACTAGAAAAAGCGCACTGGAATGGCCGTCGAGGTGGGACCTCCTACTCGCGAAGATATGTAGGGCTACGGTAAAAGTATACTCACAACGTTACATATGGATATGTATGGCTTTTACTATAGGGCTCGCTCGTGTATGTAAGTAGACTGAATTGCTAAAGCCATCGTCCATGTTTTCTAACATTCAACTTAAATTGACGGAACGCTTTGAAGTAGGAGCGAGTACAATCCAGGTAGGATAAGTCCCACATCCCATTTGTTTGGATGGGCTCTGGAACGCAGCATGAGGTCGATGTAGGGCTCATGCTACATGAGCCCTACATGTAGCATGAGCTACATGTAGGGCTGGGATGGATTCCCATGACGCGTCAGTGGTGTGTTTCCTCTTCTTTGACCCCCAGCGTTTGCTTTGACAGCCTGAAGCAGCGGCGTGAAGGTCGCCGTGAGACCGTCACCCAGTGATCCGGAAACATTCCCCCGATGCTGTAGAGTTTATAAACCTTGTCACTACAGCTTTAATGTTTTCCCTGATACGTCCTGTCAGGATAATAGAAAAAAAAACCGCAGCCTGCGTAATGGAAACGGAGACGTCAGTTATAAAAACCACTGATCCTTTTAACCTTTCCCGTCTCTGGCAAATGGCAGTGATTAAAGGAAAAAGACCATGTGCTTATGCATTTAAACAGAAATAAGTTGAGAGAAATTAATAGAGACAGAGCTATTTACTTATTACCCAGCATGCAATTTCATAACATAACTTCCCCTCTAACACTTCCTTTTTACCCGTCCACCTGAGTCACACAGGAGTCTGACTCCACTTTCCTCTCACCACCTTTTCCATTATTTAGGCTTTTTTCGCAGCAAGATATTTAACAGAACTGCCCTGAAATACCAAGCAGCCTCCTGAAGGAAGAAAACACTCTCAGTGTTATGTTCCTTACCAGGCCCAGAATCTGGACGTTTGCAGTGCAATAATATGACCGCTGTATAAAGTTTAAGTGTTGACCGTGACTGACAATTCTTTCTGGTCAAGTATCAGGATCAGTGACGTGCAGACGTTAGTGTTTTAAGCGTGTTTGTTTGACTTCACATGTTAGTTTGAACACAAACAGATCCACCTACGGTGGCCACAAATGCAAATCAAAAAACACAAACGCAAATCAAAAACACAAAAACGTTAACTCAAAACGGAAACACAAATCACACAACACAAACACAAAAGCAGAAAACACGAAAACATTAACTCTCAACGCAAACACAAAAGCAGAAAACACGAAAACATTAACTCACAACGCAAACACAAATCACACAACACACACAGAAAAGCAGAAAACACGAAAACATTAACTCACAACGCAAACACAAAAGCAGAAAACACGAAAACATTAACTCAACGCAAACACAAATGCAGAAAACACGAAAACATTAACTCACAACGCAAACACAAATCACACAACACAAACACAAAAGCAGAAAACACAAAAACATTAACTCACAACGCAAACACAAAAGCAGAAAACACGGAAACATTAACTCACAACGCGAACACAAAAGCAGAAAACACGGAAACATTAACTCACAACGCAAACACAAAAGCAGAAAACACGAAAACATTAACTCACAACGCAAACACATATGCAGAAAACACAAAAACAGAAAACACAAAGACATTAACTCACTTTAGCTCACTTGGTAGAGGCTGCCGTTCCAAGCAGAAAAAACACAAACACAAAAGCATTTAACACAACAACATTATCGCACAACGGCAACGCAAATCATAAAACGCAAACAAAAAAGCAGACAACACAACGGAAACGCATCTCAAAAAACAACAACGAAAAACGTTGTTTGCGATCGACCAGTGTCGTCGCTCATTGCACAGTCCGTGTTTTGAACAACGTTTTTTTTCCGTGTTTTCTGCTTTGCGTTTGTGTTTTTGTGATTTGCGTTTGTGTTTTGCACCCTCAGGGCCACCGTATCCACCCTTTTACCTTAAGCTCCCTGTAGTTTCGTTAGCTCCCATTACTGTTGCATTTCCTGAGGACCTTTTCTGTTTCAGGATTAACTGCAAATGTGTTTACGGTCAGATTTGCCATCCTGTCACATTTGGTCTGTGTGATTCATTGGCTCATGTGTGTGTGTGTGTGTGTGTGTGTTCTTGAGGAGAGGGTTAAGGTGATTTAGTGCCAGTGGAAACCCTGGCACTTGTGGTGCAGTTGCGACACAGATAATAAGCGTTTAGTTACTGTCGTGTCCCTCGCTATTGCACGGCGTTTCGAAAGAAAAAACACAACACAACATAACAAAGCTCGAGCAGTGGACGAACCAGGGCGAGAGAGATAACAGCTTTGCCGATTAACACGAGTTAACGTGAGTTAATTGGCAATTAGAGGAGGCTGCCAACATTGCTGCTAACGTCTATAATTAGGATTATTTCACACACATCTTCTAGTTTCCAAAGCCAGGTCGGCGTCAACCGCATATTTATCTACAGGTCAGGGTCTTTTCAGCCACTTCCAAACAACGACCCTGTGTGTGTGTGTGTTTGCCATCATCTCTGCACCGGAGACGCTAACAAGATGTCGACAGTGAGAAAAATAAACAGTTTCCTCAAATTCTCGCATGTGTTTTACCTGGACGACACCATTACAGAGCGAACCGCGGCACACCCGAACCTGATGAAAGCCATAAATTGGATACAGCTGTGCCCTCGGTACAGAGGTTATCCCAAACAACACGAACGTGTGTGTGTGTGTGTGTGTGTGTGTGTGTGTGTGTGTGTGTGTGTGTGTGTGTGTGAGCAAGCTGACATTTTTTTTTCCTGATTGCAGCTGATCATTTTTTCACCTTGCAGCGCAGAGAGAGAGAGAGAGAGTGGTGCTTCCACTCTGAAATCCATCTTTCCAAGGATAGATTCCCGACTGAGAGCTTCAGGCTTTGTCCTCCTTTCAGCCCCTTCCCTCTCTCTCTGTGTGTGTGTGTGTGTGTGTGTGTGTGTGTGTGTGTGTTTGTGTGTGTGTGTGTGTGTGTGTGTGTGTGTGTGTGTGCTCTTGTACTTGCGGCATACTGAGGACCAGTGAGGGTTTTTAACCAACAAAGTGAGGTCATTTTTGACGGTCCTCACTTTGTTTTCATTGAAATCACTTCCTTAGGTTGCTATAACATGCTATACTCAATTTGTCAAAAAAAAAAAATCTAATTTTAGACCGAAAATTTTGGGTAAAATTTTGGACCAAAAACTTTGGGTAAAATTTTGGACCAATAATTTTGGGTAACATTTTGGACCAAATTTTTTTTGTCAAATTTTTGACCATTTTTTTTTTCAAATTTTGGGTCAAAATTTCCTCTAATTTTTTTCTTTTTTTCAAATTTTGGACCAAAAATATTTTTATTACATTTTGGTCAGCATAGTTTCAGTATGATGTTTTTGTAAAAATTTTGACCAAAAAAAAAATAAAAAAAAATCGAAACAGTTTTCCAGCCCTTTTTGCTCTGGGGCTCCACCTGCAGACATTTTATGGTACTGCAACCAGTAGTTCTATATAGATGTCATTCATGAAGTAGATATTTGTAATTGTGTTGATTTATAAAGTGGAAATGCTGGTCCTCAGTATGCAGCAAGTACAAGAATGTGTGTGAGTGTGTGTGTGTGTGTGTCAGGTATAGAGAGTGAATGGTTTTAGCCCCACCATCAACCCCCTTGTGTCAGTGCAGTCTGCTGCTGTTGGGCTCCTAAAATAAATGCGTCACATTCTGCCATAATTCAGCCTCTCACAAACACGTCTCATAGCTGTGGTGTCACTCTGCGTCACACGTGTCCGTAATAATCAACAATTACACTGACTGTTAGGCGACGTTAGCTTACACTCTTACACCTGTGTGTGTGTGTGTGTGTGTGTGTGTGTCCATGTTAACAGAATAGTGCCATGTGTATTTTTTACGTTTATTACCGACTTACTGGAGATAATCTGCTGTAAACTGTTGTTAAACACCAAAACAACTCTCCATAGACCTTTTACTTTTTCCTGCGGTTGCACAATTAATGGGGAACAATACAAATACACGTACATGAATAATAAAGGTGGCGGACGTAACCTGTGAAGCGTGCAGGATTTGCTCAATGTTTGCGTTGCTAGGCAACAGTTAAAATCACTTGTGTGATTATTGCTTAGGAACGGACAGAAAATACAATTTAAAATGATCATTATTCAGACTTCACAACATTCTCATGTGAAGGAATCACAGTAATTATAATTACCAAGCTATAATATAGGTTTTACCTGAAACGTGATGGTAGTAGTCGTACAAATATGGTCAACTATGGTGGCCCTCGCAGTCCACTTTTCTTTATTTGTGAAATTTAGGCTAAATTTAAGCTGTGGCTGCTTGTTTTTCTTTTTGGTTTGTTTTGGTTCAGCTTGTTTAAATCAGGGTTAAAAACATTATTGTTTACTGCAGCTTTCTAATATTACCAATTTTAACCCGCTTTAACTTTCCTTTTTAATGATTTTAATAATTTTAAAATAATGATTTTAAATTGCATTGTTTTTTGTTTGTTTTTTGTGCGATTTTAAGTTGTTTAATGTTTTAAATTGTTTTAATGTCATAATTGATTTTTGAATTTATTGTGTTTGAATTCAATTTTAAATAGCAAATTTCTGCTTCATTTTGAGATGTTTTAAATGGTTTTAATTTCTATAATTGATTGTGTTTTAATTTCAAATGTATTTCCTGCCTCTAACGCACTATGAATTGCCTTGTGTAAGAATGGCGCTATACAAATAATCTTGCCTTGATTACTGTAAAACAACCAAATCATTTTTATTTTAGATGAAATCATTTACATTTTGCATGACCACACACACACACACACACACACACACAGGACCCTGTTTTTAACACTGCTGGTTTGATAAGAAGCTTGATCACGAGTAATTATTCGCCGCCATGCTCCTCTTCCACTCTCCCACAAACTTTTCTAACCTCGCTGATTTCACTCCGCTCGGTTCCGTCTCTCCAACACGATGATTTCGTGAAACTGTGTCCTCCAGCTAACCTCAGCAGAGACTTTGAGTGCACTCCACACTACCCGTGCCTCAATTCACCGCCATGTTTTATGGATTATTTTTGAGTCTACCAACTCTCTACATTCTGCACTTGTATTTGATCAAGAATCTTCCAGTCGCTTCCAACTCGTGCCGCTACACGCCTCCTTCAAGCGCGGCGTGAACGCGTGGCTCCTTCAGTTCAATGTGGAAACAAGGTGAGACTTTATTGATCCTCCAGGAGGACACACACACACACACACACACACACACACACACACACACAGAGAGAGAGAGAGAGGGAAAAGTTGGAGGGGATTTGGTGCCTTTGTGAAGAACACTCGGAATAAAATGGAAGTGGGGAATCAGGGCAGGACAATCTCTCAGCCGCCATGTCGCACACTTGACCTAAATCCTGCACATTTCAAGATTTAGGGCCTTACAGGACTTCAAAACAACGTTATATATATATATATATATATATTTGGACTCAGCCTCTTATTTTTAAACATTTTAGTTTTCTCGGGGTTCACAAAAGGCTTCTTCTGTGTTGTTTTCTTGAGTCACTCCTTTTGGGATTTCTTATTTGGACACTCTTGGTCTGATAATAAATGAACCACACACTTGTGCACTCTCATCCAAACCCTTTTTGTCATTGTGTTGTGACAGATTTTTCATCTTTCATCTGTCAGCTTGTTAATGCTCATTAGCACCAGTTTAAAACGTCTTTGTGAATAAGTTTGTTGATTTCTTATTTTCTTTTTTTTTTTAAAATCGACCTTCGATGTGTTTATTTAATTACATTTCACGGCTGTGCGATCATTACTTTGCAGTGACAGCTGATTTTCTTTCAGTTTAAAGCATTGGTTCTCAAAGTGCGGCCCGCAGAAACATTTCTTGAGGCCCTGCAATGAATTACAGTTGATAGTTTTAATCCAGGAGCGACTAAGCTTGTTAAATGTTTATTGGACATTACTGGATACAGACCAATAAGTGTAAACAAAAATACTGGGTATTTACCTGGTTTCTATATGGTGAATTTTAGTGTATTATTGGGTTATAAGCTGGTAATAAGCAGGTAGCTACAGCCCCCAATTACTAGCTATTTACCCAGTAAATATATGGTAACAGAAATGTGTTACTTGGTATTAACCTGTAACGCTTATATTACTTAACGCTAAACTGTAGAACTGCAATCTGGTCATTAAAGTTATTACAAATGGGATTTATTTTTGTTTTTTCCCCTTTTTTTCCCTTGGCGGCCCTCAGTCCAATGTTGGGTTCTCAAATTGGCCCATAGGTATCAACATTTTGAGAACCCCTGGTTTAAAGAATCAGGACTGACTCTGACTCTGACTCGCTGCTAATGATGTGTTGAATATAGAGATTGGGAAAGATGTAAACTCGAGTTTTTATGTTCTTCTCGTTGAAAAAGTATAAGAAAAAGTTTCTCGTCCTGTCTGGACAACTTGGTTATACAAGAATTTGTTTTGGTTGCTTTGTAGATGATGTTTGACACACCTGCAGCGATCGTACACTGGATCATTCAAAGCAGCATTAGTTCGGCTGCAGGGAAAACAGAAGGAGGAGGAGGAGGAGGAGGCATGTAAAGCAGGGGAGAGGTGAACTCAGAGTCTGGAGGAAATTGGGTGCAAGAGAGACAGCGAGGGATAAACTTAGAGAAGAGCTGGAGGGGGAAAGTGAAGGTGAAAATGGTAAGAAACTATACGAAGGTGAGATAAAAGAAAGCAAGTGGTTTGCAAAAAGTGAGGACAGAAATATAAAGAAGACAGATTCGTCCTCTCGTTAAAACGGCTCACTGAAAAAAAGGGGAATCTCTCCGGAGACACGTTTAAAAAACGGTGAAAGCAAAAGGTCTGACATCTGTTTTCCTCACTGCCACCTTGAATCCTCGCCACTCATATATACAGTACATATGCAGCCAAACGTTTGGACGGATACCAAAAAGGCTTTTGGAGGATGTCCCAGAATGTTGTCCTGCACCTTGTTAACATATTTGGACCCGGTGCAGAGCAGCTCTGCTCTCTCTGTTGTTGTTGTCAACACGGAACGACAAGGTAAATCATCCCCAGACAAAAGCGTTTAATCATTCAGTGGCTGGCTGCCTTTTAGAGGCAGTAAGGCGTGCGACGCCCCTAATCTGCTGTTTGTGTACTCATTACATTGGTCAACATGGAGGAACAAGACTCATCCACTCTGCTCAGCACTAATTGTGCCAGTGTCAGCATTATACGCTGATGATAGACTAACGCTTTAATGTTTAGGCTCCTCTGCATTGCACGAGTCAGACAGATACTTCCCCTCAGGCAAAACACCAGAGATAAATCTAAAAAAATATATAATGGGCTACAGAAGACGGTGCCATTCAGGAGAAAAAAATGCAGACATGGCTGTGCAGCAAATACCGAGGATTTTTCTGCACTTTCAAAAGAACGCGCGTTCTTCAAAGAAAACAAAAAAAACCCTCATCTTGTTCAAGTTAAAGCGTCAAGAATTTTAGAGCCAACGCTTCAACGATGACCCTGGCTCTCAGACCTGGAGTGGAACGCTAATTAACGCGAGCGCTAAAACCTGTGTTTGCCCAACTATGTCATGGGGACCGTATCTATGTTCCCCCGGTCCTATGTTCCCCGCTTTGTATGCGACCGGGCAAGGACCCTTTCTCTAAAGAAGGGTCCTAATTTCCCCGCTGTTCATCCAAAGGGTCCTATGTTCCCCGCTTAGTATGTGACCGGGGAACATAGGACCCTTTCTCTAAAAAAGGGTTCTATGTTCCCCGCTGTTCACCCAAAGGGTCCTATGTTCCCCGCTTAGTATGTGACCGGGGAACATAGGACCCTTTCTCTAAAAAAGGGTCCTAATTTCCCCGCTGTTCACCCAAAGGGTCCTATGTTCCCCGCTTTGTACGTGACCGGGGAACATAGGACCCTTTCTCTAAAGAAGGGTCCTATTTTCCCCGCTGTTCACCCAAAGGGTCCTATGTTCCCCGCTTTGTATGTGACCGGGGAACATAGGACCCTTTCTCTAAAAAAGGGTTCTATGTTCCCCGCTGTTCACCCAAAGGGTCCTATGTTCCCCGCTTTGTATGTGACCGGGGTACAAAGGACCCTTTCTCTAAAGAAGGGTCCTATTTTCCCCGCTGTTCACCCAAAGGGTCCTATGTTCCCCGCTTTGTATGTGACCGGGGAACATAGGACCCTTTCTCTAAAAAAGGGTTCTATGTTCCCCGCTGTTCACCCAAAGGGTCCTATGTTCCCCGCTTTGTATGTGACCGGGGTACAAAGGACCCTTTCTCTAAAGAAGGGTCCTATTTTCCCCGCTGTTCACCCAAAGGGTCCTATGTTCCCCGCTTTGTACGTGACCGGGGAACATAGGACCCTTTCTCTAAAAAAGGGTTCTATGTTCCCCGCTGTTAACCCAAAAGGACCCGGGGGACATAGGACCCTATCCCTTACCCCAATCCTAACCCTAACCCTTTACCCTGGAGCTTCACATCCAGGCTTCCACAAAGTGGGGAACATAGGACCCTTTTTTTAAAAAAAAGATCTGATGCTCCCCGATCTGGGAACATAGGACCCGGGGAACATAGGTACGACCCCATGTCATGCTCACAGATTTGTATATATATATGTATATATGTATATATGTATGAGACCAACTTGTACGTTTAACACATTCGTTACTGTGTCATTTACGATCTGCCTATTTTTGCAGAAGCGGAATTACAAATCAACAAATAAACCCACAGACCACAGCTGTGTATCAGCTGTGTATGTGTGACAGCCACAGTGTCCCTTCAGCGTGAGTCTCTTGGCTAAACCATGGCCGACCGTCCCTATGATTGATTTGGCCAAACAGTGAGCGGAGTAGTGGGCCGGTGGCAGAGCAGGGAGGCGCTGATAACAGACTTATCACCAGGTGAGACTCACCCAGACCCCCGGGGGTAAATTGGCAGCATGTTTACTGGAATTGAATGAGAATTAAATGTGTTTTTTAAATTGACAAACTATGACCTGAAGTGTCGAAAAGGCAGAGAAATGAGCATGTGCTCTCAAATTAGGGCAAACTATTATTTCCATAATCTATTAATCTGTCGATTATTTGATTTCATTTTGATATGAAGCAATAGAAATATTTAGTGAATCACTCATTGCAGTTGAAATATGTTGATATATCTAAAAATATACTATAAAAGGGCTATATATATGTACTATTATGTATTTATGATGTTCAAAGATGGTAAATTATCCTTTATTGAGCTTTTACATTGTAAATTGGGACATTATAGGTCTACTGTATAAGTCCACCTTGAAATCCCTCTTCCACGCACGGAAAAACCCACTCAGAAATGCACTTAAGTCGACAACAAAGATTAAAGCACTTGCTCGCGGTTCACCTTCATCTCGATCTTTGCAAACGCTTCTCCGGATTATTTAAAAAAGGCAGTGTCTCGATAATGAGCGTCTGCGATGGGAGACGGGATTATAAACCTGTAGCTGCTGACATTCACAAAGGTCAACACTTGCAGATACACCGAGCTATCGGGCTGCAGCTGTCCCTGCCACTATATCATTCAGTCCAGTCACCAAAACCATGCACAACAAATCAAAACAAGCTGGGTTTTTTTTAAGTGAGATTTGAGTAGAAATCTAGTTCCTTCTGTTTCCCCGATGTTTACCAAGTTAAACGTGGATGCACGGACGTTGAATTAGGGCAGTAATTTATGCCATTAAGATTCCAGCTGTGATCATTTCAGATAGCATCAGATAGCACGTGCTAATGTACAGAAAATACCAACACAAAAAAAAGCCATTTGAGAGATTGCCCATATTGCGATGTCCATAACTTGAACGCAGCCGGTACACACGTAACCAATGGTTACACAAGTTTATCCACTCTGCAAATCAATAGGGATTTCACCTCTCTGACGTTATCGGCTGTCAAATAAAGATCCGCTGTTATAACAATAACAGAGTTGCATCCAAATTTTGACTTTTTCTTTACATCACACATCACAAAGAAACTGGACTCGTAGCTAAAGGCAGAAACCGAGCGATGCGCAACACTTTGGAATGAATTATTCTTGAGGTTTTTTTTTCCCACAGAACATTTAATAATTGACTTTTCTCCCCTACAGCCAGGACCGGTGCCTGGCCTACAGGCAATTAGAAAGCTGTTGCCGCTTCTTTGGATGATGCAACAGGGTGATTTTTGCCCTGTGGTGCATTGCTGAAAGTCTACCGGGAGCAGCAGCAGCAGCAGCAGCAGCAGCAGCAGCGTGATGTAGATGAACACACCGTTTCTGACTCGTGCCTTCAGCGTCTGCCCGCTGTCGTCACACTGAGCATTTGATGCATTTTCAACAGGGTCAGTGGATGATGTCACGTTGGTTTCATTAGAGAGACGTTTGGTTTTTTCGAAATGAATAAGTCAGTCCACGAGTGAATGAATCAATGCAACATCCTGGATATCCAGGGCTGATCGATAGTGTGGCTGCCAATCACCAAACATACTCATCAGCCATTTCAGGATGTGTCTCTAATGAAGGGTCCAGTGTGGTCTTCTGCAAGACGATATTTGAGTTTCTGTTGCCTTTCTCCACCAACAAGGCCTTTTCACCCCCAGGGAACCACAATAACTTGTAAACCCAAAGGACGATTATGTCAAAAAACGCAGTTTATCAACAGTTTCTAAAACACTCCTGTAGAGAGTTCCGGATTTTTGGATGGTGCCATGTTGAAGATTTAAGAGACATCGCCTGCATCCAGACTCCTATTTCGCCTCTAGTGTCCATGCCGTGCTTAAAGCTCACATAGAGTGGTCCTGTTGCACATATATGTTAGTTATGGAGGTCTACTTACATACATTAACTTGTTTTTATGGTCAAAAACCTCCTAGTTGCTGTAAACGAGCCGATAGAAATCCTCTTTTCTGACGCTGTTCCCCAACCGCGATATTTCAGACATAAATCTCACACCCAGAAGACAGACTGTGTTGTGATTGGCCAGTACCCGGAAGTGACATATTCAGCACACCCGCTCTCAGAAGCGCAGCTCCCCCCTCTGGAACGGTGGATGCACTGATCCTCATTATCAAAACATTGTTTTAACAGTGTTTTAAAAATAGCTTCTTCACGACTCCCCGCCGCAGTCCCTTTGACGACCTTTGACCCGGAGTCAGACCCAGAGTCAGAAGACACTGTCGCTCGTGAAACACCTCCACAACGGACGTTATTCTTCTTCTGCGGTTCAATGTACGCAACCGGATGTACCTGTCTCAATCCACATTTCCTAGTTGTTTCCTCTGCTGCTCCGTGCCTTTCTCTCTCTCTCCCTGCAGGAGGCGTGGTTGACCTACTTTCCACTATAACGCTGGTGATTGCTTCCACCTGCGCAGCTGCGTCTGATCAGCAATCCAGAAGACTCATAAGGCGGGGCTGCGCTTGTCTCCAGCGTCAGTTCCTTGTTTTCGCTTAGCCGGTAAAGACGTTACTTACCTAGCAATTAGAAACTTGACTCCCGAATTATACTTACCGAATATTCTCTTCAGGTCACCACGTCTCCTGCTCCTGAGAAGACACGGAGGCTCCTGTGGATTCCAACACTTCCGGGATCACTTCCTCCTGCCGTTCTCTCGCACCTCGTCTCTTCCACGCCAGCGAGGCTGCCGCTTCTCCTCTCACGTCCCTTGGAACACCTACGCTCCTCGTTCTACACCCCGAGTGAGTTTGTTCCTTTGGAACACCAACACGAACTTTGTGCCACTGAGGAGTCGCTGATGTTCCCAGCCCAGCTGCTGTCCGTCTCTATCTATTCTTGTCATACTCACGTTCATGCTAGCTCGTTGTAGCTGGTAGCTAATAAAACCGTATTTTACATACCTACCTTGTCCTGTCTGCATCCGAGTCCTCCCCTCTAAATCAACGTAACAGTACCCGGACTAGTACCCGGACTTGTGCCCGGAGCAGGAGGATCTGCTGTTCAGGAGAACCGCTGTTTACGTAACCGGACCGGGTTTTTCCCGCTGAGCCCGAGATTACAATAAAACACAGCGTTCTCAGCAGTGGCTGAACTGTTTGTTTAGAACCTTCAGGGCTTCTTAAACAAGGTAATGACGCAGATACGCACTAAAAAACAGCCTTAATTGGAACTTCCGGTCTAGGTCCGCTTTAAGGAACATAATATCATGAAGAAGACCTGAAACTGGAGTGCTTTAGACTCCTAACTCCTCAGGAAAATGTCGACTTATGTGATGATTGAAGTGAGTTTACCTCCTGAAGAGCATTTGCCAGCTTTGGCACCAGTGACCATGCTCCCTCTATGTCACCTAAACCACGTTTCTTCCCCTGGTCACTGGTCAGATCTGTGTGTTATGAAGCAGTCGAACAGTGGTTCTAACGAAGTGTAGTTTATCAACGCTCTCTCCATAACAAACACAGGAGTGCATCGCAGCGTGTGTGGAGGTTCACAGCAGGGGGGAGGCAATTTGCCAAGGCCCCATTGTGCGGTGCATTTTTGATAAGTGCCGGGCCCACGAAGACACGACGTCGTCAGCAAACATCAGAGAGCGTGAGATGCTGCTGCTGCTGCTGCTGGTAGTTGTAGGGAAACATAGCAGGTGGAAGACGGAGCCTTTCAGCCTGAGATCACTGGCTCATCCTGGGGGAGGCGGTGATGGGAAGGTGAAGGAAATCAAAGATTTGAAAGACGGACCGACAGAAACTCAGCGGTACGAAAGAGAGAGAGAGGCCTCTGAGGCTTTGATGCATGTGGGCAGATATCAGCGTATTGTTTCATCCGTGGGATATAACGACAGAATTTATAGAGTGTGATTTTTGCACGGGTAAGCAGAAGTGACAGAGTTGAACGAAGCAGAGGAGTAGCGTGGTCAAAAAGGAGTGAGGGAAGTATGTTCCTGACTGAACACGGCATCGCAGTGACTGCAGAAATCATCGTACGCAAACTAAGGCCGAATTCCAATTCCTGATTAATCCTCAATCTTAACCCTCAATCTCAAAAATGTGCGCTCCCTCTAGTCCAAGTGCTGTCCCGATTCTCAGAAAAATTAAGTTGAGGGCCAAGTTTAAGGGCCGTATCGCCCTCAATATTGAGATTTTCCAAGACCACCCTTGAGGGCAAGGGCTACCCAGAATGCATTGCGTGTTTCGACATAACAAAGATGGCGTCGAAAGCATTTTCTTTGTTAATAGAGATATAAAAATTATGAAAACCATTGTATTATCTTAGTTTAGGCCCATATTATGGATTACTGACGTCATTGTTGCGTAACATTTATCTTTTGTCAATAGCCGGCCGGTGTGGTTTACTTTTCAATAAGCCGTGGTTGTGGTATTTGTATGAGTATCATCTTATAACTAACTGACAACCTAATAACTTTACTGACAAACGGATCGTAATAAATAATCCTGACAATGTAAATGTGTTCTTCTTCTTCTTCTTCTTTTTTGGAGTTGACAGACTGGACGCAGCTTTGGCGTTATTCTGCCCCCTACAGTCTGAAGACGTATCTGCATTTAAGGGGTGCCCCATTTCTAAGTGACAAAATAACCCTCAACACTTGGTTTTGAGGGCCAGTTAAGATTATAGGGTTGAGCTTGAGGGTTAAGATAGGTATTGGAATTGGCCCAAACATTAGAATCATCTGAAACAAATTGACGTAATTTTATTTTTTATGTTATGTGATCAGTTAAAAACACAGGAACAACATGTCAGCTTGTTTCAGGGTAAATGGATGATACTCATAATACTACTAATGATACTAATAATTTAATTAAATGCTCACTTGGCTGCGACTATGGACGAGAGGGTGAATCTTTGCTTGTTCTGTGAAAAATCTTCCTTTTAATTGTCCAATTTGAGTAGTTTCTTCAGGCCAGGGAAAAAGAGGAAGGAGAAAATTGTTGTTTTCCTTTGTGTCAGAGAAGGAGGAACTACAATAAACAAGTATAATTATGAACATCAAACACCGTCGTCTTTACCCGTTTCCCTTTGCGACAACCGAGAGAATTATTGCAGAAGTGAATTTACCGGGACTCGAACTCCCTCGACGCCTTGTCTGCAGCTGCAGAACAACTGCTGAGGATGGTGTTCTCTTTTGCCAAGAGATGATAGAGAAAGAAGAGTTGATATCAGTCTCAGGTGGAGTCACAATCCCTCAGAGCCCTGGTGCTCGGGAGCCTGACAGAGCCGCCGCGGTGAGTCGCATGTAATCTCCGTCTACGCTCAACCTTCAGTTTGAGTTTGAAACACTGTCACCTTCACATACTCGCCATGAATTATTAAATGGTCAACCTATAACATTTTTATTCATGTTACACAGCGAGAGAGGAGAGGAAGTCAAATCCTCTATTGTGCACACATTTACATATCAGTGACAGGGACTGCTCACACCCACAGGAACAGGGTGCAGCTAATGTTGCGGAAGTCATTAATTTATTCCCCTAAATGTTTTTGTGAATGTGTGTGTCTGCATTTACAGACAAGAAGAAATGTGTGTTATATTTCTCTTGAAAACTTCACCTGGTGTAACTTAAGTTTGAATGAACTTAATTATTTTAGGCGTTAACAGCTGATTTTCTTTTCACCCGTCATCGTTTCTCCCTCTAACTCATTTCCTTGCGCCTCTTCTCTCCGTCACACAGGTGATATGAGGCTCTCACCTTTTGCCCATTTCAGCATGATTTACCAGCGCTTCTCTCAACAAAATACACCACTTACTCCGCGCGTGGGCACCCGAGGCAACGCGCGGAGCAAAGTGGGCAGAGTTGCATCAGGTTTTTCTGAATCACTCTGCTGCCATTTCAGTGCAGTCATGCTCCCAGAAGCCTCAGGCTATTGACAGAGTACTGTACGACCGGCTCCTTTGGTATCAAACCAGTTCAAATGTGTTCCTTTCATCTCGCCGCGCCAGTCTTTTTACCATCGTAGACACAACACAAATACAACATTCCGGTGTGGGTCACTTCCGTTGTGGCGTTTGTATTTGTGTTGTGGCTTTTGTGTTTGTGTTGTAGCTTTTGTATTTGTGTTGTGGCGTTTGTATTTGTGTTGTGGCTTTTGCATTTGTGTTGTGGCTTTTGCATTTGTGTTGTGGCTTTTGTATTTGTTTTGTGGCTTTTGTATTTGTGTTGTGGCTTTTGCATTCGTGTTGTGGCTTTTGCATTTGTGTTGAGGCTTTTGCATTTGTGTTGTGGATTTTGCATTTGTGTTGTGGCTTTTGTATTTGTGTTGTGGCTTTTGTATTTGTGTTGTGGCTTTTGCATTCGTGTTGTGGCTTTTGTATTTGTGTTGTGGCTTTTGTATTTGTGTTGTGGCTTTTGCATTCGTGTTGTGGCTTTTGCATTTGTGTTGTGGCTTTTGCATTTGTGTTGTGGCTTTTGCATTTGTGTTGTGGCTTTTGTATTTGTGTTGTGGCTTTTGTATTTGTGTTGTGGCTTTTGTATTTGTGTTGTGGCTTTTGCATTCGTGTTGTGGCTTTTGCATTTGTGTTGAGGCTTTTGCATTGTGGCTTTTGCATTTGTGTTGTGGCTTTTGCATTTGTGTTGTGGCTTTTGTATTTGTGTTGTGGCTTTTGCATTTGTGTTGTGGCTTTTGCATTCGTGTTGTGGCTTTTGCATTTGTGTTGTGGCTTTTGCATTCGTGTTGTGGCTTTTGCATTCGTGTTGTAGCTTTTGCATTTGTGTTGTGGCTTTTGCATTTGTGTTGTGGCTTTTGTATTTGTGTTGTGGCTTTTGCAGTCGTGTTGTGGCTTTTGCATTTGTGTTGTGGCTTTTGCATTTGTGTTGTGGCGTTTGCATTTGTGTTGTGGCTTTTGCATTTGTGTTGTGGCTTTTGTATTTGTGTTGTGGCTTTTATGTTTGTGTTGTGGCTTTTGTGTTTGTGTTGTAGCTTTTGTATTTGTGTTGTGGCTTTTGCATTTGTGTTGTGGCTTTTGCATGCTTTTGCATTTGTGTTGTGGCTTTTGCATTTGTGTTGTGGCTTTAGCATTGTGGCTTTTGCATTTGTGTTGTGGCTTTTGCATTTGTGTTGTGGCTTTTGTATTTGTGTTGTGGCGTATATATTTGGCCTGACACCTCTGGGCCACCGTAGTAGACAGAAATAAGCAGAAGAGATGGCCCCTAAAGTGACGTAAGAATTATTTAATTTAATTTAGCTAAAGCTGATTGAAATAGGCAGTTTGACTATAGTTATGTGGCTTTTATTCACCATCAACTATGGCAATAAAGATTTTAAAAGCAGAAAAACTTATTTTCTATACTGAAATTGCAGTATTTTCACTTTCATCATCTCAGCAGACGACTATATCAAATCTGAAGCAGAAGTAGTGTTTTATGAGCAGTATGTCTTTAAATGGTGTATGATCTCATTCTTCCGGCTGCTGCTTTTTCTCTTCAAAAAGAAATCTCAGTGGAAGTTTCCAGGCCGAGTAAATAAAGGTGAAATAAAAAATAAAGTCCATGTGAAGTGATAAGTGGATGAAGTTCTGAAAAGCCACTGAGACATCCAGCATTTCACACCCTTCCTGATTCCTGTCACACCAGCCCACTGACACAGCTGTTAATCATCTTTTTAGTCTTTATCCATGAAACCGTATATTTCTGCTGCCCTGAAGCTGCTGATTCACAGAGGTTTTTTAACTCTTATCCAGTCTGGACACTATGAGGTTTAAAGAAAGCGAGTCTTTCCTGAGGAAATCCAACAGAACAGAAATGAACGCATGAAATCCAATCACAGCGAACAGAAAATGGCTTATTGTTGCATATGAATGTCTCGTGGATCTCCAGCAGATCTCTATAGTGCAGCCAGGAGACATAAATAAATATATATATATAAGACACAATGGTAAACACAATTTTTTATTTAAATATCACGCTTTATTATCATTTGATTAAACAATGAGTGAAGGCAGAAGTATATTCATAGTATATTTAAGCTAACATGGGCCCATATCTGATGTTAAATCGAACTAATATTGTAGTTTGCATGATAGTAAAGAATTATAGATGTATTCCTTGGTGTGAAGACTACGGAGCCCCCGAAGTGATGAGAAAAAAAAAAAAAAGACATAAAAAAAAAAAAAAAAAATTAAATCTCGAGTTTCAAAGTCGAGATCTCGAGTTTCCAAATTTTTTTTAAAAAAATTAAATTTTTCAATTTTTTTTGGGAAACTCGAGATCTCCACTTTCCCAAAAATATAAGAACAAATGTATTTTTTTAACTCGAGATCTCGAGTTTCCCAAAAATTATAAAAAAAAAAAAAATTTCTTTCATATTTTTTTAGGGAAACTCGAGATCTCGACTTTACCAAAAAATATAAAAACACATTTTCTTTTCAAATTTTCTTTTTTTCATTTTTTTTTTTGGAAACTCGAGATCTCGACTTTCCCAAAAAATATAAAAACACATTTATTTTTTTTCATATTTTTTCTTGGAAACTCGAGATCTCGACTTTCCCAAAAAATATAAAAACATATTTTTTCTTTCAAATTTTTTTTTTTCAAATCTTTTTGGGAAACTCGAGATCTCGACTTTCCAAAAAAAATATAAAAACACATTTTTTTTTCAAATTTTATTTTTTTATTTTTTTGGGGAAACTCGAGATCTCGACTTTACCAAAAAATATAAAAACACATTTTCTTTTCAAATTTTCTTTTTTTCATTTTTTTTTTTGGAAACTCGAGATCTCGACTTTCCCAAAAAATATAAAAACACATTTATTTTTTTTCATATTTTTTCTTGGAAACTCGAGATCTCGACTTTCCCAAAAAATATAAAAACATATTTTTTCTTTCAAATTTTTTTTTTTCAAATCTTTTTGGGAAACTCGAGATCTCGACTTTCCAAAAAAAATATAAAAACACATTTTTTTTTCAAATTTTATTTTTTTATTTTTTTGGGGAAACTCGAGATCTCGACTTTGAAACTCGAGATTTCAAAAAAAAAAATTTGTCTTTTTTTTTTTTTTTCTCGTGTCGTTTCGGGGGCTCCGTAGAAGACCTTCTGCAGAAGAAAAGAACAAAGAGCAATGGTTATGGATTAAGTTCCTCAGTGTTCTTCCCAGTAGCAGTTTAACCCATGACCAGGTCAGCTGCAGGAGGAGACGTTCAGGTCAGTAACCACGGTTCTCTGAGTGAGCAGACTAACCTTCATAGAGAAGAGAGGAAAGTCTCTGTAATAGCAAGAAATGGTTTTCTCCAACCCTGGTGCTCAGAGAACTCTGGTCTGCTCCAACACACCTGATTCAAATCATCAGCCGCTCATCAAAGCTCTGACTGCAGCCTGATAACAAGCTGTTGATCTGGATCAGGTGTGTGTTCCCCACCACAGCACACACTACACAGACTATAATATATAAAGTATAAACGGCAGAGCTGCAGTCGTGTTAACGTGAGTACATAACAACAATAGTGCAGTCAAAGACACTTAACACTGGTTTCTAAGAACACAAACCTTATTCTCTGAAATATAACTTTCTCCAGCAGTGATCGCTGTGTGCAAACGCAGAGCGTTTAAATGAAGTGCTTATACTGGCTGTGATATTCTGGCACTGATGGCTGTGTGTGTGTGTGTGTGTGTGTGTGTGTGTGTGTGTGTGTGTGTGTCCACTAAAATACAAGAGAACAAATGCACAAACACTGAGGGAGAACAGACTGATCTGAGCAAATTAACTTAGGCTCAATTATAATTCCTTTTTCTCTTAAGGACCCAGGTGTCCCAGGATTTAAAAAAAATATATTTATGGCTGCCAGTATCACAGTTTGTCTCTGATTATTATTATTCCAGAAAAAGAAGAACATTAAGCTCATCACTCAAGCCACAGGAAGTCATTTCTGGTGGTGAGTGTTTTCTAGTTGTATAAGTTTAGCATGAGGTTTAATGTAAGGCTTTAGATACAGTATAGTGTTTTGGCTTGGATAGTGGCTATTTTTCACTGAAATTCTCATTGATTTAAGCATTTTAACCTGCTTTTATTATATTAAAGCTTAACAATTGCTCTTAATGGGACTCAATGTGATGACTAAATCACCTGTTAATTATCCCAGGACTGTGGCAGGGAAACATGATAAGGAAAGTCACGAGAGTGGATGTTGACAGCGTTGTGTCCACAGCAAGACTGAGTAGAAAATCAGTAGAAGACAGTGAGTGTGATAATTCCGTTGTGGGTCACTTCCGTTGTTGCTTTTGCATTTGTGTTGTGGCTTTTGCATTTGTGTTGTGGCTTTTGTATTTGTGCTGTGGCTTTTGCATTTGTGTTGTGGCTTTTGAATTTGTGTTGTGGCTTTTGCATTTGTGTTGTGGCTTCGGCATTTGTGTTGTGGCTTTTGCATTTGTGTTGTGGCTTGTGGCTTTTGCATTTGTGTTGTGGCTTTTGCATTTGTGTTGTGGCTTTTGCATTTGTGTTGTGGCTGTTTATTATCCCAGGACTGTGGCAGGGAAACATGATAGAAAAGTCACGAGAGTGGATGTTGTTGAGCTGCTTGTTGACAGCGTTGTGTCCACAGCAAGACTGAGTAGAAAATCAGAAGAAGACCAGAGTGAGAGTGAAGGAGCGACAGGCAGAGAGGTAGATAAGTTAGGCAGGCACAGAGAATGCCAGCGAGAGGTTAAGCACACACACTAACACCTGCAGTTAAAGCCCTCACTCTGCCATATTATCCCTGGCCTCAACCCCCCCCCCCCCCCCCCCATGGTCACGGATGCCAAAAAAAATCGGATTTTCCAACTTTGGGAGGCTGTGTGTGACAGCCAATTACTGAGGAGAGAGAGGACTCCCAATGGAGTCACCTCCTCACCTCACAGACCAAACTTCTGCTTGTCAGACACTCACGGGAGGAGACGAGTCGAGGGGAAGGTTTTTACATTTGCCAGTAATTATCTGATGTTCAGTCATCAATCATACGTTCACTGTTACATTGCACCGGAGTGCTGCAGGTGGTTTTGTAAGAACCGACCAGTTTCCTGACTGAGTTACAGTGAATAGCTGAATTAAGGCAGTTTACAGTCGAGCAACACTGAGTCACATGAGAAAAGTGGTGAACGGTAAACCTCAACCCTAAAGCCCAACTTATACTCCTGCGTAAAGTGCTCTACGTCGCTTACGGAGAGCACTTTACGTCACCGGAGACCCTGTGTCCGCGGCATCAATGGGCATGCGGTGGGTGCTCCTGATGATTAATATGAGGTAGTTCAAGGCGTAGAAGTTCAAGTCCAATTTGCCAGCCGACATTCAAAAGTACCTGAAGTGGGTTTCTTCGTCCATGTCCCTCGTCTGTCCAATAAGAAGACTGTTAAATTGTCCTGTCATCAGTCTCGGAAACAGTTATTGGACGTACATTCCACCTCCGGACTCGTCTCCTCAGTCTTTCACGACAGAGAACGACGAGGGTTCGAGGGGTCTCCGTGGTTACGTAGTTGGATAACGCATAACGCAGTTGTAGAAGTATAATGTGGCCTTAAAGCTCACATAGAGTGGTCCTGTTGCACATATATGTTAGTTATGGAGATCTACTTACATATATTAACTTGTTTTTATGCTCAAAAACCTCCTAGTTGCTGTAAATGAGCCGATAGAAATCCTCTTTTCTGAAGCTGTTTCCCAGCTGCGATATTTGAGACTCAACTCTCTCAACCCGGAAGTGACATAATCAGCACACCCGCTCTCAGAAGCACAGCTCCCCCCTCTGGAACGGTGGATGCACTGCTCTTCATTATCAAAACATTGTTTTAACAGTGTTTAAAAATAGCTTCTTCACGACTCCCCACCGCAGTCCCTTTGACGACCTTTGACCCGGAGTCAGACCCAGAGTCAGAAGACACTGACGCTCGTGAAACACCTCCACAACCGACGTTATTCTTCTTCTGCGGTTCAATGTACGCAACCAGATGTGCCCGGACTAGTGCCCGGACTAGTGCCCGGAGCAGGAGGATCTGCTGTTCAGGAGAACCGGTGTTTACGTAACCGGACCGGGTTTTTTCAGAGATCTCACTGAGCCCGAGATTACAATAAAACACAGCGTTCTCAGCAGTGGCTGAACTGTTTGTTTAGAACCTTCAGGGCTTCATAAACAAGGTAATGACGCAGATACACACTAAAAAACAGCATCAATTGTAACTTCCGGTCTAGTTCCGCTTTAACACATGCTTGTCACCATAACATGATCATATAACAATACTTTTATTTCTCAAACTATGACTGTTAAACCTCAACGCAGTAATAAAAGAGTGATATAAAAGTGCATATATTCTGGTTTCACTCAGTGGTAAAACTTTGTCTGACCTTTTCATCCAGACTTTATCATTGTGAAGCCACCTAATCTGACATCCTAGAAACAGCAGCAAAACAACATTTCAAACACCTGCACGGCCGCTGGTGTTTACTGAATGGAGCGTTGCAGAAATGTGCATCATCATCCTGTTGTTGTTGTTGTTGTTGTTGTTGTTTTTGTTTTGCCTTGGTCACAGTGAATAAAGAAAAATGCTTTAAACAGAACATTTTGCCGTTAACTTGTCATTATGATGTTCAAACTGATGACTCAGAGTCACAGAGAAACACAACATTGTTCTCTTTGGATTATTTCACAAAATAATGATGAGTAATATCCACAAAATGCAATACCACCCCATTCCCCCTGATCTTTCAGCCCTGTCCTGACTCCAGGGAATTAAAAGAGAGCGATACGCGGTGAAAGAGGTGGACCTGAAAGAGAGAGTGAAAGGTGGATGTGGAGATAAAAATAAATGTGAGGCAGTGAAAGTGAGAAAGCAGCTTTTAACGTCGATGTAAAGAGTGAATCTCTGATTTGAGCTGTAATAACTTTAGGTAGGTACAGGTCTGTGGAGAGCTAACAGCTCTGACCTGAACTATATCACAGGAGGAGATGAGTGAGTCTCATTTTTAATGCAACTACACGTTTACACACATAGATGTGGTTTAATCTGTGGTTTAATACGGTGGCCCTGAGGTGCAAAACACAAACGCAAATCACAAAACACAACACAAACACAAATCACATAACACAAACGCAAATCAAAAAACTCGAAAATATTAACTCACAACGCAAACACAAAAGCAAAAATTTGTCAGTTTTTGTGTTTTCTGCTTTTGTTTTTGTGTTTTCTGCTTTTGTGTTTGCGTTGTGAGTTAATGTTTTCGTGTTTTCTGCATTTGTGTTTGCGTTGTGATTTGTGTTTGCGTTGTGAGTTAATGTTTGGTGTTTTCTGCATTTGTGTTTGCGTTGTGAGTTAATGTTTTCGTGTGTTTGGGTTGTGAGTTAATGTTTTCGTGTTTTCTGCTATTGTGTTTGCGTTGTGAGTTAATGTTTTTTGTGTTTTCTGCATTTGTGTTTGCGTTGTGAGTTAATGTTTTGGTGTTTTCTGCATTTGTGTTTGCGTTGTGAGTTAATGTTTTCGTGTTTACTGCATTTGTGTTTGCGTTGTGAGTTAATGTTTTGGTGTTTTCTGCATTTGTGTTTGCGTTGTGAGTTAATGTATTCGTGTTTTCTGCTTTTGTTTTCGTGTTTTCTGCATTTGTGTTTGCGTTGTGAGTTAATGTTTTCGTGTTTTCTGCTTATGTGTTTGCGTTGTGAGTTAATGTTTTCGTGTTTTCTGCTTTTGTTTTCGTGTTTTCTTCATTTGTGTTTGTGTTGCGAGTTAATGTTTTCGTGTTTTCTACATTTGTGTTTGCGTTGTGAGTTAATGTTTTCGTGTTTTCTGCATTTGTGTTCGCGTTGTGAGTTAATGTTTTCGTGTTTTATGTTTTTGTGTTTTTTGATTTTGCGTTTTTTGATTTACGTTTGTGTTTTGTGATTTGTGTTTTTGATTTGTGTTGTGTTTTGTGTTTGTGTTTTGCACCTCAGGGCCACCGTACTTTAATCTGTGGTTTCATCTGCCAACAGCAGACAGAAAAAGGAACATTTGACCACCTGATAAGGACAAGAAAACACAGAAACTTTCTTGATCCATGACTTAACTTCTCTTCCTCTTCACTCCCCTGCACATGTCACGACCAATCAAACACACTCACCGATGCACTCCCAGAGTCCCGCGTCTGCACCAGGAGACAGTGCAGGTCTTACTGTGGCCCGAGGCAACAGGATTGCTGCTTAATACCTGGCCCAGGGCAACAACCTGACAACATTAGCTCCTAAACACATAGACGTGCATGCAGACACAGAGGTGGAGTCTGTGTGTGCACGGCTGACCATCAGCTGCTTTATATTTGCTTTATCCTCATTGGAGGAGCCACGAAATGG
The DNA here is from genome assembly GCF_963457635.1 of Microchirus variegatus. Classification (NCBI taxonomy): domain Eukaryota; kingdom Metazoa; phylum Chordata; class Actinopteri; order Pleuronectiformes; family Soleidae; genus Microchirus; species Microchirus variegatus. The sequence continues at coordinate 5,580,117 of NC_139803.1, read as the reverse complement.
AGCTATAGGAGATTATATGTTATGATAATTTACTTCCAGACTCATATCAGATTGCAAATAGGCAGGATATGCTTGTATTATATTATAAACTGAAGGAGCAAATAGTACTAGAGGAGAATACAGCAGTAATCAAAGCAGTGTCTATTGTAGTAGATAGTATTTATTTTTACTGATGATGAAAGTAAAAGTTTGCAATCGAGCTATTAAAACATATATATATCCATGTTGGGTTCCTCACACAGAGTTTTTCAAACTAAAACAGGACGAGGAGCTTTCTCCAAATGTCTCTGTTTCAGGAGTGTTGGCACAAACACGGCTAAATTGAGATGCTTTCTAAAAATAAAACACAATATATATGTGTGTGTGGATGTAGCCTGAGGCCAGAAGCATGTGTCTCTCAAACACACACATTTGGAGCGTTGAAGTCAATTGTCTACCCTAAGATATTATATTTTAGTATAAATAAAGTCTCTGGCTAAAATGAAGTTGATGCATCTGAATTTGGTTGGAATTCTGGTCTGGGGGCGGGGCTTCAACACTCTCTTGTGTCCATAGATTTCTATTTTTTTGTCACACACACTCCTCAAGTCATTTCCCACTCACTCCTCCTCCTCTTCCTCACCCTGCCTGTCAGCCACACCCTCCTCATCAGCTGATTCCACTCACCTGGTCGACTCCACTCAGCTGCTCTGCATCTCCAATCCCCTCTTTATAAAGACTCGTGCTTCACACTCACTCTTGTTTGTTTCAGTGCTTCTGTTCCCAGTCACAAGAATCCTGTTAACCCTCCTGGTTCCTGCCTGCTGTGCACTTGCATGAACTCTCACCTGTTGTTTTTATGATTGAATAAATCCTGCTTTCACCACAAACCACCATCAGTGTCTTCTGTCCGACATGCACTGCTTAAACAAGTTTATACACACTTCGTCTTAATATCCTACCAGGGAATGTTCTGCAATCACAGAGCACAGCTTCTCAGAGAACTACTGTGAGAACGGCTTGAAAATCTCGTTTATTCTCTGGGACTCTGGCCGACTCTAAAACACAACTTTACACGTTGTTGACCTGCTGGCACGCTGCTTCATCGTCCACCGTCCGATCTCTCTCTGTCATTAAATGTCAGCTTTCTCCTCGTTATTCAGAGCCTGTCCTGTAACCCCAACCCTCAACCTCTGGACGGGAGACCACGTACATACAGACACTGAAATCAGTTCACCACAGATTAACTGGGTATAATTAAGGTTAAGGATAACTCCTTGTTGTCCTGTTGTGCAGCTGTCCTTTCTAAGGACTTAAAGTGACTTCCATTCATGTGGACAGCCTAAATCAGGGGTCTGCAACCTGCGGCTCTAGAGCCTCATGTGGCTCTTCAGCCACTCTGCAGTGGTCTCGTGTTTTTCACACTTTTTTTGTCAAGATAAAGGCATGAATAAAAGTGTTTGGATATTGTTTGTCTGGCACATCCAATTGAAAAACCTTCCCAGAAAGCCATTACAGTACATGAAGTTCACATTTGGAGTCCTGTCCATCTTTAGATCCATGAACTTACACCAGGCAGGTTTTCCTCAGACATAAACTTATACAAAATCATTTTATTTCAAGTCGTTTTTCTCCACTTTAGAGGTTGGGTATCGACTTTACATGTGATTTTATCTTCATTTTAAGGAACAAATTTGTTTTTTGCGGCTCCAGATGAATTTTATTTGGGTGCAGAGGGGACAAAAATGGCTCTTTTCATTCTAAAGGTCGCAGACCCCTGGTCTAAATGAAGCATTATTCCTCATCCTAACCACAGCCAGTTAACGCCTAACTCTAAGAACTCAATCCAAATCATCTTCCTCTGTCCTTAACCAGCTCCTCAGACAGGGTTATGGTCTCCATGAGGACATACTGGTCCTGACAAGTTCAGTGTTTATGTCAGGTCCTAAACAGGTAACACATACAAGACCACACACACACACACAGCTGCAGTAGAACAGACTGAAGACGAGGGCATGTGGGATTTTGAGAGCGGAGAGAGGTGGATCCGACGAGGGATGTTTGAAAAGTACAAAAGACTTGCAACAGACGATCCCGCGACACCTGGAAGAAGAAGAAGAAATCCTCGTCCTTTCATTTTAGACACAAAGACAGACGGATGAAAAAAGTTGAACAAACTTTGCTGAAAGCCCAAGGCAAAAGACAAAAAAAATAATAATGCATTGCATAAGCTATAGAAAGTGAACTTGTCACGTAAGAGGAGATTGAAATTTCTGTGTCTTCACATTCCTGTTATAGTAGAATTGAATTAAACACCAGCCTATTTGTAGTGTGTGTGTGTGTGTGTGTGTGTGTGTGTGTGTGCGTGTGTGCTTTGAAACTCATGTGCAGGGATTAAAGAAAAATATCCTCTCATGTAAAGAGGGTGTCAGAAGATTCATTACATATATTTGCCGTTACTTACAGTCTCCATGACGTCACAATAATCATTTTGCTGCTTTAATAAAGTGTTGTTTACGACCTAATAACATCAAAACAGCTCTTCTCCTCATATTCACACAGGATTTTAGAGGTTCATCTCGTTCTAGTGACTGACCTGACATACCGTGATGTACATCACGTATCGGAAAACAAACAAATATGGCCTCGCTGCAGACATCTCTTCCTCCTCCTCCTCCTCCTCCTCACAAACATCACTGTCAGCTTTGTTTCTGGTAAACATTGCAAATACCAAGTCGTCCACAGCAGAGATCAGGCCGTCTTCATGTTCACCAAAGTCATCACGCTGTGCCGTAACTCATTTCAGCTCCACTGGAAACTCTGAACATCGTGCACGTGGGCGACCGTAGCTTGGTGGTCATGGGTTAACGCGTTAACGAACCCATCCAGACAATAATAGCCCACACAGAGTGTGCCTATATATGGGTTATGGGTACGGCCTGGCGCGAGATTTACACCCTCTCCCCCCGGATTTTCAAGGACCAGCGAGAGCTCACCGGACGCTGCCGGAACCACGGCGCTTTCCAGGGCGCGGGCCCCTCTCTCGGGGCGAACCAATTCTAGGGCGCCCTGCCCTTCACAAAGAAAAGAGAACTCTCCCCGGGGCTCCCGCCAGCTTTTCCGGGATGGCTTGCGTTACCGCACTGGAGACGGGCCTCGTGGCGCCCGTCTCCGCCACTCCAGATTCAGGGATCTGCACCCGACTCCCTTTCGTTAGACCAGGGGCGACGTAGGCCATCGTCCCGCGCTTCCGAACGGCGTTCGCCCATCTCTTAGGACCGACTGACCCATGTTCAACTGCTGTTCACATGGAACCCATGGATCTCCACTTCGGGCTTCTGTGCTCACCGCGGCGGCCCTACCTACGGGTTTGGGCCAGACGCTCCAGCGCCATCCATTTTCAGGGCTAGTTGATTCGGCAGGTGAGTTATTGCACACTCCTTAGCAGATTCCGACTGCCATGGCCACCGTACTGCTGTCTCTATATCGACCAACACCTTTTCTGGGGTCTGATGAGCGTCGGCATCGGGCTCCTTAACCCAGCTTTCTGTCCATCCCCCAGCGCCAGTTTTGCTTACCAAAAGTGGCCCACTTTTGGTAAGCAGAAGCTGGGCTTCTTACCCATTTAAAGGTTGAGAATAAGTTGAGGTTCGGCCCCAAGGCCTCTAATCATTCGCTTAACCAGATAAAACTGCGAGTTGAGCGCCAGCTGTCCTGAGGGAACCAGCTACTAGATGGTTCGATTAGTCTTTCGCCCCTATACCCAGGTCGGACGACCGATTTGCATGACAGGACCACTGCGGGCCTCCACCAGAGTTTCCTCTGGCTTCGCCCTGCCCAGGCCATAGTTCACCATCTTTCGGGTCCAATCGCGCGCGCTCATGCTCCACCTCCCCGACGGTGCGGGACGAGACGGGCCGGCGGTGCGCTCGGCCCCTCCGTGAGAAGGGGGCCGGGATCCCACCTTCACTTTCATTGCACCACGGGGTTTCGTTGTGTGCCCTCTGACTCGCGCGAGCGTTAGACTCCTTGGTCCGTGTTTCAAGACGGGTCGGGTGGGTTGCCGACATCGCCGCTGACCCCTGGCGCCTGGTTTATGTGGGCCGCTCCCCGCCATGGCGACGCGACGCGGGGGGGGACAGTCCGCTCCGATAAGTAAGACCCAATAAGGGTCTTGTGTCTTGTCTAAAATCTGGATTATGGGGTTTATTCATGACTGAGACATGTCAGGAAACATGCAGTGCACTGCGAACGGGCATCGTGACATGGACTTAATGTGAATGGACCGTGTGATTCCTTCCTCAGCGTCACAACTGCGTTTCAAGTGTTGTTTTAAACTCTCTTTGCCGCAGTCCTCGTAGACTTAAGACGGAGGATTAATTAATCTTCTTGCGAAGATTGTGCTGACAGGAACTCAGCCTTCCCTACGCTAATTGTTCCAGCGAGACTGAGACTCAAAATGATACTGGATCTTGACGGGATTGTGAGTTTGTGTTGGTGGGTTTGCTCCAGTTTGCATACATCAGCATGTGTGCTGCTTTCTTTCTGGTATTTGTGTCTTAAAACCTGATTATGATTAGATCTAGGAGAAGGAAGTAACTGGCAGGTTGATGAATGGAATCCAATAATCCCAAAAAAAAACACCTATTGCTCCAACCTTTCAAATATTGTGTCTACACCTCTCTCCTCGACGGTGATGCAACTAACTCAGACTTTCTCTTAAAATAGTACGAGCCCCTATAGACGGTGAGAATAATTCAAAACTTTCTTTCACAGAAGCCGCTCTCTCTGCCCTGAACTGTGAATGTGATGACTGTCAAACGCTTCTGCTGAACCCTACTGTCAGCATTAAATTCACTAGACAAAGCCCCAGTGCACTGTGCACTGCCATATACCTGTGCTCACAAACTCACAGAGTCATCTCAGAGATTCACACACACACATACACACACACAGAGAGAGTGAACATATTCAGGAGTGGCAGTTTTAAAAACCCATTTTCCCCTTGGTTAAGCAAGCAGCAACAACACTTGACTAATGGAAATCCCTGCTTCTAAATGAGGTCAGAGAAATTCTATCTTACAGACACTAGTTGTTGTGAATTCTAATATAGTCGCCATCTCCACGGCCATTTCCATCTCCATCTGCTATAAGCTACTGTATCTTTAGACCAGAAGAAAGTGACGGTTCAAGTCTCTAACGCTGGACAAATCCTGAAGGTGACCGACAGAAATCGAGCCAAATATTTGATATGTTTAACGCTGACATAGAGTGGTTCTGTTGCACATATACGTTAGTTATGGAGGTCTACTTACATACATTAACTTGTTTTTATGGTCAAAAACCTCCTAGTTGCTGTAAACGAGCCGTAATAACAACTCTGTGACTCTGCAGCGTCTTCAGTTACGCAGCGCCACAGCTCTGGCTTACCTTGGTCAATTAGGGTGATCGACAGCTCGTTTTAAACCTCTAAACCGGTAGAATCAGACCCAGGTCTCCAAATGCGTGTGAATCACTTCATTAGCAAGTCAAAGGGACATAAACGCATATGACGCATTTGGGCGGACATTCGCCCTTCTCTGATCAGAACAATCTAATGTTGCTCTGTAATGATCAAACAGACCGGGATTTGTTCCCAAAGCATGCTGGGAAGTGTAGTTCTTCATTAGAAGTGGTTTTGTTCCAGTGGAAATAACTTGTTTTGATAAACAGCAAAGGTAAGACGACATTTCTGCTTGTATTTCTTGAAAGTCAGTTGTTGTTGTCAAAAGCATCGGTGTGCTAACTGTGTTTGGTGAACATCAGAATGGTTTATATGAGCTTTTAGCTGAGTTTCTGACCTTACTGTGGGTATGCAGCACATGTCTGTGTTTGTTAAAGTTAGACATGGTTTTATGACGCTTTTGTCCCTGCGTCTGACGCTGCCCCCGATCCCGGGGGCAACCGTGAAGAACAGTTTAAACAAGGTAATGACGCAGATACACACAGCGTTAATTGGAACTTCCGGTCTAGGTCCGCTTTAACTCAAAAAACTGGATATTCTCTGGTGTTCTCCTGTCAGTCTGTGTCTCAGCATGTCTGTTTGCCACTGAAGAGAGAAGCCTTAGCCATGATTTGACTTTCTATTTGTTGCTCTGTTGACCCGACATTAACCTGATTACGTTCCTCTTCTGAAACAAACACTGAGCTTATTCTCTCTGTTTAGTCTTGAACTGATTTATCGTCCTAGGCTCGTTGTGTCATTGAGACCTGCTCTTTCCAGAAATTGTAATATATATTGCTCGAGAGACAAAAAAAAAAAGTAATAACACAAGTCAACACAAAGGTGTTAGAGTTGCGCCTCCTTTTATAAATATACACTGTTCCGTACATGGTGGAGCGCCGAGCTACAGACGAGAGCAAACAGGAGATATTGTATGTTGGGGGAAAAAGACTGTGAGTACATAAAAGTTAGTTAGTTACCACATATGAGTACAGGTGAGTTCAGGTGGAGTTTCTGTGTTTCTCAGTATAACTTTGTTTAGTTTCATATGAAGAACAGACGGAGGCCACTGGATCACTGTGCTGTTAACACATCAGGTCTGATAGTATTGCTTGACAGAGCCCATTTCACAGACACAGAGTAACATCGACATCAACTATCTATAAAAAAGATAATGGTGATGAAATCACAAAGTCAGTTTCCCTCCAAATTGGCAGCGCCCCCTATATTCTGACCTTTACGGCAAACGCTTTGAAACAGCCCTGAGATGAGAGCGTTAGGGGTGTTAGAGGTGAGGAGATGATCTCAGAGCAGATGAGTCTTCAAGAGGTCCTTGAAGATAAATGTGAGAGGGGGGGGCTTCTGCCATCAGGGAACAACAAAGGAAACCTGCTGTGGACATTGATTGGCTTGTGTGCACCGAGCAAGGATGACAACAATCTCAAAGATTCCTTGAAGGAATGCAGTGGTCGAGAAGATTAAACCTGTGTGATTAACGGTTCAAGCAGATGTGTGTGTGTGTGTAGACTCTGCAGAAGCTGCTGTTACCACATTTAATCATTTTATCTCATTTCTGTTCAGCCTTTTGTTTAATCGTCAGTTATATGTGCAGAGAAAAAAAAAGTCTCTTGCAGGCCAGCGTGCAATTACCGCGCACCGTCGTCCACTATTGTTCATCGCTGCTCCATTAACCAATTAGGGTTCCGTCGGGCAGAAAATTGTTTCAATTTATTGTAAACGATTGCTATAAACGTGACAATATCTACAGTTTACAAATGCCATGCAATAATAATAATACAAAAAAAACATAGTATGAGATTAGGCCATTAAATGCAAAATTAAGCAAATGATTAAGCAGCAGGGAAAAAGTTGAAAGAAGGGACGAGAGGAGGAAGAGGAAGAAAAACACATTTTGACAGCCGACTCATTATGTATGTGGCTATCCTCTCTCTGTCTGTGTCAGTGGAGGCAAGAAATCCCTCTCTCCTGGAGGCTTAGCAGAGATTATCCTAGTGTCCCGGGGGAAGGGTGAAGGGGGTAGCGAGATGCCACATTACAGATGTAAAGGGAATTTAATGGGCCTGAGGTTGAGCAGGGGGAGCAGGGAAAAAAGGGGAAGAAACCTGCAGTAAGAATCCCGACACGCTGCATCATGCTTTAAATTCTGTTTTCTCTGTTACTAAATCAAATAATAAATAAACCAAACGTCGTGCATGTGGGTTTGTTACCGTTCCTCTCTTTTTCGTATTTCATTATAGTTCAGTGAGAAGCGAGCAGCGCCGGCTCCTCCTGCCCTGCTGAATATGGAAGAGCTGGAAATGAAAATGACATGCACCCACACCTCCGTCGCTCACCTGGCTCCTCTTTGGTGAGCCACATCCCATCGTTTCTGCTTCTCTTGTTTGACACTAATAAGCTGGAGGCTTTGCTGCTTTAAGATGCTGGAGGGGACACAAGTGACTCACACTCGCACACAAATACACACACTGTACACACACACACATACAGTATACATGCACTGACAGGCACAGACCGGTCTGCTTCAGTGTAACCCAGTGTGCATAGCAATGTGATTTAACACACAGCTGACTTTAAAAGGTAATTCTACGTTATTTCAGTGTCATTTTTTTGTAGTTTTGACCAAAGTAAGTCGAAAAGACAACAAACTGTTTTCTTGTTTATAACACAGGAGGAAACGTGATCCCGTTCAAAGTTTTGTTTTTAATATCATTAAAGAGAACATTAAAAAAACAACTTTGTCGAAGCCCTCGCGGCAGTGACTTGAAACACAAGATGCCGCTGTGTTACAATTATCATCTTTAATTTCTCGCCCCAGTCAAAATATTGTCATTCCCTAAACACGTTTACATCGCCCACACCGTTCTAAAACTTTCATATATAATAAAGTTTACTGCAAACAGTGTTTTATATACTGGGGTTTAAATAAGTCTCAACATCATACACACACGGACGCAGACACAGCATTTCCACTTTATAAATCAACACAATATCTACTTCATGAATGACATTTATAAAGAACTACTGGGTGCAGTACCACAAAATGTCTGCAGGTGGAACCGGGTTTTGGTACCAAATTGAGGACCTCTGTTAAAAAAAAACAGAGTAAAGCATGTTTACAACCTAAGGAAGTGATTTCAACGAAAACAAAGTGAGGACCGGCCAAAATGTCCTCACTTTGTAAAAATGTCCTCACTTTGTTGGTTAAAAACACTCACTGGTCCTCAGTATGCCGCAAGTACAAGAACACACACACTCACATTCTTGTACTTGCGGCATACTGAGCACCAGCATTTCCACTTTATAAACCAGCACAATATCTACTTCATGAATGACATCTATAAAGAACTACTGGGTGCAGTACCACAAAATGTCTGCAGGTGGAACCGGGTTTTTGCACCAAATTGAGGACCTCTGTTAAAAAAAACCAGAGTATAGCATGTTTACAACCTAAGGAAGTGATTACAACGAAAACAAAGTGAGGATCGGCCAAAATGTCCTCACTTTGTAAAAATGTCCTCACTTTGTTGGTTAAGAACACTCACTGGTCCTCAGTATGCCGCAAGAACAAGAACACACACACACACATTCTTGTACTTGCGGCATACTGAGCACCAGCATTTCCACTTTATAAACCAACACAATACCTACTTCATGAATGACATCTATAAAGAACTACTGGGTGCAGTACCACAAAATGTCTGCAGGTGGAACCGGGTTTTTGTACCAAATTGAGGACCAATGTTAAAAAAAACAGAGTATAGAATATTTACAATGTAAGGAAGTGATTTCAACGAAAAAAACAAAGTGAGGACCGGCCAAAATGGCCTCACTTTGTAAAAATGACCTCACTTTGTTGGTTAAAAACCACTCACTGGTCCTCAGTATGTCGCTAGTACAAGAACACACACACACACACACACATATGTGTCTTATATTCAGTCAACATTGATCTAAAATCAATGGCTGAAGGTCAAGCAGCTTCACAATTATCTGACACTTAGAAAAACAACAGACCTTTACCTCATCGTCCACACTGTTGTCACACTAATGCCACATATATACGATATTATTTAGTGATTTTTACAGTATTTCAAGCTTTAAATAAGAGAGAGTTCCAGCGCCGTTTTCTCATCTATACATACACATACCACACAATGTGCCTTATCAAAGACTAAAGAGAGGCTGATTTTCTCTCTACCACTTCAACACCTCACTGTGGATAACTTTAACAAACATACACAGAGATTATTGATGTATTTAAAGCAGTTATTTAGTGAGTCACAAGTGACACTTGTATTGGTCAACGTGGACCGAAGCTGAAGCTTAAGCTCTTTCCGTCTGAGGTGTGATACGCCGTCTGCTGTTATGTTCTGTTTGGTAAGTTGAGCTGAATGCAGGGACGTGTGCATTTCCTGTGTCTACTGCCAACATGTGCATGTGTGACAATGGCCACAGATGGTCACCACCACAACACAACTTAATAAAAGCAGCAAACCTACATCCTCCTACTTCTGATACATGATTTACTTTGTACAATCACACATATCTGCAGGCTCTCGTTCGCACCAGGTGCTCAAACAGATTGGAAGAGCGAGGACAGACATTGGGTAGAAGGTTTCCGAGCACCCACCAGAGTTTGTTTCTGGAACTGCTTCCACTCACAGGGCGTGTGTGTGTGTGTGTGTGTGTGTGTGTGTGTGTGTGTGTTCACTTTCAGCCTGTGTAGACGCGGCGATATGTAAGACTTTTATGTCAAGGCGGGAGCTTATTGATCAGCGCTTGATGTTGACTTCCTGGTTCATACATTTATTACCGCCCTACGCCGTGGCAAGAATCTGTAAGCAGAGAGGGAAACTGACCTCCTCGTGGCTTCCTGCTCAGCATTCTGATGCACAGGTCTGGGATGAGAACAGCCCATGAATCTCACACTTACAGAGCAGAGTAAAGCATATATTTATTTAAAATAACCATACCAGACTAAAAGGCATTTAGAAAGCCTGTCGATCAGTGCAGCTGACAAACAAATGACCTGGTGTTTGTGGCGAGGGCTGACGCGTGGCTAACGTACCTCGACAGGCTTGTTAAAGGATGGGGAGGGAGGACAGTGAGCAGACACGGTAGAAAGCATCTCAGGGGGGTCGTACCTATGTCCCCCGGGTCCTATGTTCCTGATCGGGGAGCATCGCACCTTTTTAAAAAAAATAGGGTCCTATGTTCCCCGGGTCCTATGTTGCCCGAGTCCTATGTTCCCCGGGTCCTATGTTCCCGATCGGGGAGCATCGGACATTTTTTTTAAAAATAGGGTCCTATGTTCCCCGGATCCTATTTTCCCCCGGGTCCTATGTTCCCTGGGCCCTATGTTCCCGATCGGGGAGCATTGGACCTTATTTTAAAAAAAAAAAGGGTCCTATGTTCCCCGGGTCCTATGTTCCCGATCGGGGACCATCGGACCTTTTTTTAAAAAATAGGGTCCTATGTTCCCCGGGCCCTATGTTCCCGATCGGGGAGCATTGGACCTTTTTTTTTAAAAAAAGGGTCCTATGTTCCCCAGGTCCTATGTTCCCGATCGGGGAGCATTGGATCCTATGTTCCCCAGGTCCTATGTTCCCGATCGGGGAGCATTGGACCTTTTTTTTTAAAAAAAGGGTCCTATGTTCCCCGGGTCCTATGTTCCCGATCGGGGAGCATTGGACCTTTTTTTTTAAAAAAAGGGTCCTATGTTCCCCGGGCCCTATGTTCCCGATCGGGGAGCATTGGACCTTTTTTTTTAAAAAAAGGGTCCTATGTTCCCCAGGTCCTATGTTCCCGATCAGGGACCATCGGACCTTTTTTTAAAAAATAGGGTCCTATGTTCCCCGGGCCCTATGTTCCCGATCGGGGAGCATTGGACCTTTTTTTTTAAAAAAAGGGTCCTATGTTCCCCAGGTCCTATGTTCCCGATCAGGGACCATCGGACCTTTTTTTAAAAAATAGGGTCCTATGTTCCCCGGGCCCTATGTTCCCGATCGGGGAGCATTGAACCTTTTTTTTTAAAAAAAGGGTCCTATGTTCCCCAGGTCCTATGTTCCCCAGGTCCTATGTTCCCCAGGTCCTATGTTCCCGATCAGGGAGCATTGGACCTTTTTTTTAAAAAAAAGGGTCCTATGTTCCCCAGGTCCTATGTTCCCCGATCAGGGAGCATCTGACCTTTTTTTTTTTAAAAATGGTCCTATGTTCCCCACTTTGTGGAAGCCTGGGTGTTGAGCTCCAGGGTAAAGGGTTAGTGTTAGTGTTAGGGCAAGGGTTGGGGTTGGGGTTGGGGTTGGGGTTGGGGTTCGGGTTAGGGTAAGGGTTGGGGTAAGGGGTAGGGTCCTATGTTCCCCGGGTCCTTTTTGGTGAACAGCAGGGAACGTAGAACCCTTTTTTAGAGAAAGGGAACATAGATACGGTCCCGTCTCAGGGTACGAGAGCTCTGCTGCTCTCAGTGACGTCTTCATCAGCAACGATAAACCAGCAGATATTAATTTGACGAGCGGAGGATGAGAATCATCGTTGTCATGCATTTCATCCACTAATAATTGTTTTGTCACATTTATGAACATGTCATTATTTAGAGAAAGGTGATTCTGTTCTGTTGTTTCTAAGAGAAAGAGAGAGGAGAAACAACGAGGGACAGAGTTTTGTTTCTGTGTGTCGATGTGAAAAGACAACGCTCGACAGCACAATCAAAGGAACGGGTTTTAAATGAGCTTAGAGGCATAAATATTTTACTCCCCCCTCTTCATTTTTAAATAGTTTGTGACTTGTCGGTTCACCGTGTGCGACTTGTCTTATTCTGCTGCTGAGAAGTTTCTTTAAAAGTTAGAAACACATAAAATTTCACATTCATGAGTGTGGCTACGACGAGGTAAGGTTGAAGAAAAACACAACATCAGCTCCCCGATGGCAGGTAGAGTACAGTACAGGGTTAGGGAGAGTTGTGCTGACAACGCGTGAATAAAACACACTCACACACTCACACTGTCTCCTGTCACAGGAGGCCTTTAGGTGTGCGATGATGAAGAGGCTTCAAATCACATGTATGTTCACATGTTCTCTTTCGACTCACGTATATATATATATATATATATATTTATACAATAAAATCATAATTTCAGTAGATCCCTGTCATATCATGTCAGAGCGACGTCACATGTCACTGCCTTCCATCATATTGTCATTGTTGTCACACGAAAAAGCTGCATTTTTGCTTCTTCTCTAAAGGAAATGTATTTCTAAAACAAACTCAGAATCAGTATCAGCTGTTTATCCCACAGTTTTATTTATTCCGATGCATTCCAATGAGGACGCTCCTCAGCTTTAACTCACTCTAAACCATTGGTTCTCAAAGTGCGGCCCGGGGGCCCAATGGTGGACCGCAGAAACATTTCTGGCGGCCCCGCAATGAATTACAGTTGGTAGTTTTAATCCAGGAGCTACTAAGCTTGTTAAATGTTTATTGGACATTACTGGATACAGACCAATAAGTGTAAACAAAAATACTGGGTATATACCTGGTTTCTATATGGTGAATTTTAGTGTATTATTTGGTTATAAGCTGGTAATAAGCAGGTAGCTACAGCCCCCAATTACTAGCTATTTACCCAGTAAATATATGGTAACAGAAATGTGTTACTTGGTATTAACCTGTAATTAGAAGTTAAGAACAATGGCCAAAATACTGGGTAATAACTCAGTTATTATATTAACGCTTAAATTACATTATATCAACGCTTATATTACTTAACGCTAAACTGTAGAACTGCAATCTGGTCATTAAAATGATTACAAATGTGATTTCTTTCAGTTTTTTTTCCATTGGCGGCCCTCAGTCCAATGTTGGGTTCCTAAATTGGCCCTCAGGTGTCAACACTTTGAGAACCCCTGCTCTAAGCTCTTCGATTCGGGTAAAAGCATCAAAATCGTCACTTCCCACGGAGACTCAGCGTCTCAAGGATGTGTTGCGTCAAAGTTTTAATACATATGTGCAATAGATTGCAATGTGCTATTCATACAGCACATTATTACGATGATATATTTGCAGTATATTCACACCGTCAACAGGTAGCTGCAGATATTATTACTCCTGAAATCTAATTAACTCTGCACAAAAACAGACGGGATGTTATCACATAATCTCTATTAAAGCAAAGAAATGGAATCTGGCGATTTGAAGCTTGGCCCAAATTAACGGCTCCTAATAATAATCAGCCACGACGTGAATGATATTAAGGCTGTGACGAGACCGTTTATGTCAAAACCTTTGTCTAACCCCAATGACAAGCCACATTATCGTTCATTTACTTCAATCAAACACCTTTTCCACATGAGGGGAGTTCTTTTTCCTGACATCAGAGGCTCGTGTCAGTTCATCTCAAATCACATTCGTTACAGGAATTATATCTGAAACACACTCTGCTTATTTCACTCTGTCCTCCCTTTTCGAGTATACGGAGGTTATGAAACCCCTCAGACGTTTTATCACACTGTAGTGTCACAAGATTACAGCGTCACATGATACAGAAAGTCGACCAGAGGCTAAATCAGTTATCTGCTATCGTCACTTTCAGTCGGAAACTCATTATCAACTTTGCAGCTCAATCCCAGATTAGCTCCAGTTCGACTGCACTTGGACCATTCAATATGAATTATGAATTATAAAACAAGCTGCTGCAACAACTGCAGAAGACACATTCATTCATTCATTCATTTTTATCGTCTACCACTCTGTCCTCCACGTGAGTGTTTTGTGAACAACCGTTCACTCTCACATTCACACCAACCTCTGCATTTTGTTGGACTGTGGGAGGAATCCACGGTGTGTATCTTCTATATTAGCAATGGCATTGAAACTCAAAATAACACACAATGTCCTCTTATAAACATACAAGGTGAATTAAAGCAGACCTAGACCGGAAGTTCCGATTAACGCTGTTTTTTTAGTGTGTATCTGCGTCATTACCTTGTTTAAGAAGCCCTGAAGGTTCTAAACAAACAGTTCAGCCACTGCTGAGAACGCTGTGTTTTATTGTAATCTCGGGCTCAGTGAGATCTCTGAAAAAAACCCGGTCTCCTGAACAGCAGATCGTCCTTCTCCGGGCACTAGTCCGGGCACAAGTCCGGGCACTAGTCCGGTTGCGTACATTGAACCGCAGAAGAAGAATAACGTCCGTTGTGGAGGTGTTTCGCGAGCGAAACAGTGTCTTCTGACTCTGGGTCTGACTCAGCAGTGCATCCACTGTTCCAGAGGGGGGCGCTGCGCTTCTGAGAGCGGGTGTGCTGATATGTCACTTCCGGGTTGAGAGATTTATGTCTGAAATATCGCGGCTGGGAAACATCGTCAGAAAAGACAGATTTCTATCTGCTCGTTTACAGCAACTAGGAGGTTTTTGAGCATAAAAACAAGTTAATGTATGTAAGTAGACCTCCATAAATAACATATGTGCAACAGGACTTCAAAATCTAATCTTCTCTTTATATTTATACCTGCTGTGTAAGAGCTTTACGCTGTTGAGTTTGTAGCGTTTACGTGAATTAAACTACTGTAAACTCTTTATACACACGATATGTTCAGCTCGAGCTTGGATAATAAAGATTATATAGAAAGAATAAACGTTATACAGTCCAAAAGTCATGATTGTGGGAGCGATTTAAGTCTCTGTTAATATCTTGAAACAACAGGAGATGTGGAGACGTCTGCATCTTAACAAGGCTCAGCTATAATAACTGTTACTGCATCTGCATCTTCATATAACTTATCTTATAGCTCAGACACGCTGTGGTCCATTGAGCCGTCGCACAGATGATTATTTTTACAAGCCTGAGAGGGAACACACACATACACACACATTATTGTGTGTCTCTGATGACGAACAGAACAGTTTTGAAGGATATTTTTTATTCTTGCTTCAGTAATAAGAATTAATTGAGGGGATGTTGTGATTACGGTTCAGGGACAGGGGTTCGATATCGGATCAAGAGGCACAAACTTTACAGCGAGGGTCTAGTCGTTTTTTTAAGCGTGTCCCACATCTGTGAGGACTGAGCAACCTTTTCCTTTTCTTTTGCGACGTCTAACTTAAAGTCAGCCTCTGATTCAGTTCGAAAAAAGTGATAATATGTTTGAAAAAGAACTGGAAAGAACATGAGAAATACGAGCGTGCATTGCATGTCTCGCACTGACTCCGTTCTGCACCTCTTCTAAGACCAAAGGAGCGTTTTTTTGTAAAATCACAAAGCTCCTGCTCCATGAAACAGCCTCTTCACGGCTGTTCATGCTTTGAATGAGCAATGAAAGCTCATCACGTCGACCTTTGCTCTGCCATCGTCTGTCTGGACTGGGCTTTAGTGGCGGCCGTTCCCAGGGTTTTAGCAGCTCTGGTGAAAAACACTGCTCTGAGTCATGGACCTGCACGGCACCACTTTGGAGCTTTAGGTGAAACTGAAAGGTCAGAACTGCAACTACACTGTTACAGAGCATACGACTGACATAATACCATTTAAATATTAAATCACTTTCATGGCTTAGCGATGTTATATTCTGATTGAATTCACTTTTCCACAAAGGCCTTCTACTCAGTATTCATCGACTGTCACAACTTCTCATGCAGTGTGGAAAGGTCAACAGGAAGCTGCTTCTGTAAGACTGTCGTCCACTCACTGGTCAAACACGCTGTTTATTGTCTGCTCAGAACATCTCACTCAGAGAATAATAGTTCATGCACTGATTTGCACAAACTCAGCGGGAGTTTCTGTGTTTGTATGAAGCTGAATGTGATGCATAACAAAAGCGTTATCTATTCAAATCAAATGAAAGTGTTTCTCTGTGTAAGAGAAACTTCAAACCTAACTAGGGAACCCTGAAGAGAAGTTACTTGTTCCTCTCCTTCTGTTAGAACCGTCAAAGAACTACGGTGGCCCTGAAGTGCAAAACACAAACACAGAAACATTAAATCAAAACAGAAAGGCGTTTTTTAAGTTAATGGTTTTGTGTTCTCTGCTTTTGCGTTTGCGTTTCTTGATTTGTGTTTGTGTTGTTTGATTTGCGTTTCCGTTCTGAGTTCATGTTTTTGTGTTTTCTGCTTTAGTGTATTGCGTTTCTTGATTTGTGTTGTTTGATTTGCGTTTGTGTTTCTTGATTTGCGTTTCTCAATTTGCGTTTGTGTTTATTGATTTGCGTTTGTGTTTTTTGATTTGTGTTTTGCGTTTGTGTTTCGTGATTTGCGTTTGTGTTATTTGATTTGCGTTTGTGTTTCTTGATCTGCGTTTGTGTTTATTGATTTGCGTTTGTGATTTGCGTTTGTGTTTCTTGATCTGCGTTTGTGTTTCTTGATCTGCGTTTGTGATTTGCGTTTGTGTTTCGTGATGTGCGTTTCTTGATTTGCGTTTGTGTTTCTTGATCTGCGTTTGTGTTTCTCGATTTGCGTTTCTTGATTTGTATTCGTGTTTTTTGATTTGTGTTTCCGTTTTGAGTTCATGTTTTTGTGTTTTCTGCTTTTGTGTTTCTTGATTTGTGTTGCTTGATTTGCACTTGTGTTTCTTGATTTGAGTTTGTGTTTTTGATTTGCGTTTGTGTTTTGCACCTCAGGGCCACTGTAAATAAACCCTGAAATAAATGCAAAACAAAGTTCAGCCTCAGCAGATTGAACACTCTGCTCTGCTTCCCCCTCTCGCTTGCACATAATAATAATAGAAATTGAAAATAATCATCCGTCAAATGTTTATCACATTAGTTCACCGTGCTTTTCTTTTGCTGGATTTCTTCTTTGTTGTTGTTGTTGATTTCCCTTTGTGACTTTCAAATTTCACTCTGATCTGAGTTTGAATTAAATTCTCACAACCGTAAAAACCCTCTGCACGCACACACAAACACACAAAATCTTGCAAATCATTGACACCGATGATGACATGATCTGTCAAACAGAAACATACAGTCAGACGACTTGTGTTTATTTATGTCATTACTTATTATTTACCCCCCTGTGTTATGAACTCCAGACGACTACAAACAGCTTTATCTGGAGCTCAGGACACGATCTCTCCGGTGATCCTGTCTATTTTCACTTCCAGTCAGTTCAGGGCTTTATCGTCTCCTCGTGGGGACGTTTTGTTTTGCAGTTGATGCTGTCGTGGCCGTACAAATAAAATATAAAATGATAAAAAAAATAAAAAATCCCAATCCAATTTCACGAACTATCAATAAAGCGCGATGAGAGCAAAGCAGCCGAGCATTGTGCAAAGTGATGAGGTTTACTGTGAGCGGAACAAAAGAAAAATCTATATCTGTTAGCTGTGGAGAGCTTCAGTTGTGATCACAGTTGTTACTTCATTACCTTCCCCTGGTTAGATTGTTGCCACCCTCACATTAGTGCAAACACCATTTTATTTTGTTTCTGCATCACTAAATTGCAGTTGTTAGTCCAGCTGTTGGTCTCTTTGGTTGCTATTTGAGGACGGAAAACACACACAGATCTCATGATTCCCTCGCTGACCTATAGGTCAGCAAGTACAACATTGAATGATTGTTTCCATGGTAATATATATATATATATATATATATATGTGTGTTGCATTTACTTCTGCTAGGAAAACAAAGACAGTGGTGCTGCAGCATCGTCTTTAACCATTGATTATGTATCACTGCACTAAACATATTCTTTTTAGGGACCTCGACGTAAAGGTGGAGAGGAACCTATTGAAATTGTACAGATTCTTATTATTTTTCTCTCCACGGAAACTTGAATTTGACCCCCTAAACGTGCTTCAAAACGGACGAAAATTTTCCACGCACATCAGAACTGGCGAAAAATTTGATAAAATAATGGACTTGATAGCAAAATGGCTCGATAGCACCCCCAAAGGTCAGTGGGGAGCTGCACTTCTGAAAGCTGGTGTGCTGAATATGTCACTTCCGGGTACTGGCCAATCACGACATACTCTGTCTTCTGGGGGTGAGATTTATGTCTGAAATATCGCGGCTGGGAAACAGCGTCAGAAAAGAGGATTTCTATCGGCTCGTTTACAGCAACTATGAGGTTTTTGAGCATAAAAACAAGTTAATATATGTAAGTAGACCTCCATAACTAACATATATGTGCAACAGGACCACTCTTTAAATTATAAAAAATGGTTGTTGTAGTTAAAATATAACAACGAGTTTCTCCACCACTGTATTAGAAAGAGCATGGAGACAAATAAATGAGTTTGTGTTCCAAACAACAAAATAATTAGAGCATTAAAATGTAAGAATGGCTCCAGTGTGGGTGTAAAAAAAAAAAGAGTTTTGATGATAGCGTTTCCACAAATGTGCAAACGCTGTGTATTATAACGCCTGAGTTACAGTAACTAGGTCAGGAATCGACTGTGAAAGTGTGCTAAGCAGACAGACTGTCAAACAATTACAGTCGGTATCATCATCCCACTAAAGAATGTATTGGAGCTGCTCATCTGTGTTTGTCTCTGACTCAGCGGCTCTGAGGAGTCAAATGAAAGCAAAAGCTGTGGCACCTCATTCAATATGAATATCATGACTGCGTCGGGAAGTGGATGAAGGTGACGTGATTTAATCACCATAATGTTATGAAGTGTAATTAATGTAAAAAACACACATCGGAGGAGGAGAGACGGCGATGACAAGTGAGATGTTGTGAGACGAGCAGCTCAGCTTTGTTGTGGATTATTACACTTTTATTTTTAGTTGTGAGACAATGTTTGACATGTTTGTGGTAGAAACGGCTCCAACTGTTTTTGTTGTGTCTGCAGTTTATTTCGCTGATCGCCTAACAACCACAACAATACCTATTATGTCTCTGCAGCAGAGATGAAGAGAGTAGAACAGGTGTGGGTTAAGTTATGTTTAAATAGTTGCATGTATGTTTGCAAAATACATTTTAGCCAATGCTGTCATTCTGTGATTTAATGCTATATTGGAGGTTGGAGCTGTAAACTTCACAGCCAGTAAACAATCATGTTGTGTTGCTGAGGGTGGTGGTGGGGGGGGGGGTCCATTGATAAGGCCAGTTAGCTTCTTTCACAACTAAATGATTCATTTACATAAATTCAAGATAAAAAAAAAAAAAAAAAATCCCTTTCATTGACAGTGATAATTACAGTCATTATTGCAGCCCAAATAATCGTATATCATCTGAGTGAACGGGCTCATAAATGATTGTATTTAAGTCTCTCTCCCTTTCTGTGTCTGCAACAGATAATGTTTCGGCAGTTTCCCTATATATCGAATCATGACTTGCATAAGATTGTCTGGAGGCATAATGAAACACTCATGCAGGCATCATAGGCACAGGAAACTCTACATGCTATCTGTTATCCTTGTGCTGGTGTTTTGTAGAATATAATATATACTGACAGTGAGCTGACATTCTTCCAAAAAAAACTAAAAGTATCTCGGAATGACTTGAAATTGCCTATAATAATAGTCTGTATCGCCCTGAAAAAGGATCAGTTGAAAATATTTGGAAATCTGTTAAAGAATAATTTTAATTAATTTTTGAAATTCAGGAAATAATCCATTTGTCCTGATGCACTTTGACAGTGAGCTGACTTTAGTCTCAAACACAAAAAGTTTTTCGGAATGACTTGAAATTTACCATCATAATAGTCTGCATCGCCCTGAACAAGGATCCGTTGAAAATATTTGGATACCTCTTAAGGAATAATTTTAATGAATTTTTGAAATTCATGAAATGATCCATTTGCACTGATGCACTTTGACAGTGAGCTGATTTTCTTCAGAAAAAAAAAAAGTATCTCGGAATGACTTGAAATTTACCATCATAATAGTCGGCATCGCCCTGAACAAGGATGTGTTGAAAATATTTGCAAATCTCTTAAGGAATAATTGAATGGAATTTTTGAAATTCAGGAAATTATCCATTTGCCCTGATTCACTTTGACAGTGAGCTGATTTTCTTAAAAAAAAAAAGTATCTCGGAATGACTTGAAATTTACTATCATAATAGTCGGCATCTCCCTGAACAAGGATCAAGGAAAATATTTGCAAATCTCTTAAGGAATAATTTTAATGAATTTTTGAAATTCAGGAAATTATCCATGAACAATGTTAATGAAGAGTGAAGTAAAGGAGGAAAATTAACAAAATTAATGTTGTCTAATGCAAAGGTTTTGTGACTTCTTGGAGCCAAACAACATCGCCCTGTTTGTGCACACTACTGTAGTATTGTTACCCCACAGGGCTGTTTGGCTGGTACCTTTTTCTTTTCTATTACATAATAGATTTATTTATCATCCATTTTAATCTCTGCTGTCATTCAAGTTCATTTTAACTAACTAACACCAGATAAAGGATTTGTTATTCTGATGTTTTACCATCATGTTCAGCTGTGAGACGGCAGAAATGAACATTTAACACAGTTTGCCCTTGCTTTTAAGCGCATGTGTTGGTATAAGGAAGAAACCGTTGAGGGTGTTTGGTCTGTTTTCCAGCGTGAAGCACACTTCCACAGGTCATCTCTTGCAGATGGCTCTCCAGCTTATTAGGCCTCCATCTGGGTAGTGTCCCCCACCCTGTTGTCCTGTTGCTTGTTGGAAATGCTCTGTGCCCAGATGGTAGACAGGGGGAAAATGCAATTGCCGTTCATTCATATGCCATTTTGCATGCATGACAGTTGCGTCCCTTGACCTCGCTTGTCCTCTGGGTTTCCTGTCCTACTGTCTCAAATGTTAAGACCTCAATTTGTCCAGGCCCATCCACCGTCTGTCATCTCTGCTCCAGCAGAAGTTAGTTTGGCTCAGGGCTGCCATCACCACCATGTCCGCCGTGCTTTACTCACAAGCAGCATTGTTGACTCACCTGCAGACTTACATCGCTGTCAGACAGGTGAAAAGGACAAGGCTGTTTTAATGTCTTTTTCTAACATTAAGTGCATCAAACCTTCTGCTGGTTTTTGATCCAGTTTTGCAGTATAAGTCTAGACTTATTGCTTCCCATCGTGAAGCGTTTTCAATACCAAATATCCTTGAGAGACAAAGGTATCTTCTCTTCAGTGTGATACTTATACCTGTTTTGAGAGAAAGAATAGAGAGGAATATTGATTCCTTCAGAGAAACCTATGAATTAAGCTGACTTCATCCAAGGACTGCTTCTCTTTTTATTCAGCAAACGGCTCGACGGGTGTTAGCAGAAAAGACTGAAAGCCCAGGCTTTCTTTTCAAGGAGATGTTTCTCCCTCCCTCGCGTTCTAAAGTGTGTAATATTCTTCAACCACTTCAGGTTTTCGGTGGCGTTAGAACCGTTACGGGAACCGAAATCATCAGAAGGAATATGCGAGGTTGAATAGCTCGACATCAAAGATTAACTGAGCAATTAATAATTCACCAGGCAAACAAACAAACATAGAGAACACCTTTAAAGAAGAATCAAGTGCACCACAGTGTCTATGTCAAAAGTGTTAGAATAGAATCTACTGATCAGGAGGAATCACCATGGCGATAATTTAAAACTGACTTCTCTCTCTCATTCTTTTGCCAGTGCATTGAATCCAACACACACACACACACACACACACACACACACACAGCACATCTTCTTGCCCTTTCCGACAGACACTACAAAGGTGCCTTCCAATACAAATCAATTAAACGGTCCTCGTGAGAGAGCTGCGACATTTGCAGTTAGTGGCTCTCTGCAGCCGGCAGAAAAGAGGCAAAGACAATGCAGCAAACGTCGCCGCTGCCAACTTTCTATTTGTGAAGGGAGAGGAAGTGTTTTTTTTTCCAAAACACCGTTTTTAAAGTTAGAGCGGAGGTGATCGGCGCAGACGTACAGCAGATTAGATGGCAAACTGCAGAATACATCACATTAAGTAACTCAAAGCCTCCTCTCTGTAAACCAGTGATTAGTCATTCAATGCTGTTCTTTATGTTCTTAGGTTTTAAAATTATCAAAAGAAAACGATCATTTTCAAAAAGCTTCAAAGCTTCCTGTGACACACACACACACACATTCTTGTACTTGCTGCATACTGAGGACCAGCATTTCCACTTCATAAATCAACACAATTACAAATATCTACTTCATGAATGACATCTACAAAGAACTACTGGTTGCAGTACCATAACATGTCTGCAGGTGGAGCCCCAGAGCAAAAAGGACTGGAAAACTTTTTTTTTTTTCTAAATTTTACATAAACTTCATACTATACTATATTGTCCAAAGTTTGAAAAAAGAATGACCCAAAATTTGACAAAAATGTCATACTATACTTTGTCGTCCAACATTTGAAAAAAAAAAATGACCCAAAATTTTTGGTCCAAAATTTGACAACAATTCTTTGACAAAATTTTAGTTGGTCCAATCTTTGACAAAAACGTCATATGTCATCCAAAATTTGACAAAAAAGTCATACTATACTATGTCTACTTCATGAACAACATCTACAAAGAACTACTGGGTGCAATACCATAAAATGTCTGCAGGTGGAGCCCCAGAGCAAAAAGAGCTGGAAAACATTTTTGATATTTTTTTTTTTTGGTCCAAAATTTGACAAAAACGTCATACTATACTATGTTGACCAAAATTTCAAAAACATTTTGACCCAAAATTTTTGGTCCAAACTTTGACAAAACCGTTTGAAAAAATTTGAAAAAATCTATGACAAAAATTTTTTGGTCCAAAATATGACAAAAACGTCATACTATATTTGACCCAACATTTTTGGTCCAAAATGTGACAAAAATCGCATACTATACTATGTCATCCAAAATTTGACCCAAAGTTTTTGGTCCAAATTTTGACAAAAACGTCATACTATACTATATCGTTCAAAAAACCTTTTTTTTACAAATTGAGTATAGCATGTTATAGCAACCTAAGGAAGTGAATTCATTGAAAACAAAGTGAGGACCGGCCAAAATGTCCTCACTCCGTAAAACTGACCTCACTTTCTTGGTTAAAAACCCTCACTGGTCCTCAGTATGCCGCAAGTACAAGAACACACACACACACACACACTGCAGGTGAGACGCTTCCTTTCATGTCATCTGTTACGCGCTTATTAAAGACCGAGGGAAAGTCGTAGCATTGATTTAAATATCTACATTTGAATATCCTCAGCTGATATTAAGATGAAGTGAATCCTTAAAAGCCTTTGAGTTTGTTATTCAGTTCCATGACACAAAAATCATTCCTTAAATTTCAACATTTCCTTTTAATTGCCTTCTTTTGAGCATCAGCCGAGGAAAACGACGAGCCAGAAACGAACCTAACGCTGCGCTGTCTTTAAAAGTAAAACCTCCTGTTATGTTGGCGAACATAATGAACGTCTTCAGCTTTCCAGTTCCAGTTCTCCGCCATTCGCCAATAAGCTCCTCATACACACACAAACACAAACACACACATATGCCCACACATTAGCTCAGCAAAGACCATCAGGGGAAACAAATGGAATCTTTTGTTTTTTCTTTGCATCCTATAGAGTCAGACTCCACCATCAGCCAACAGCTTATCAGTGTGTGTGTGTGTGTGTGTGTGTGTGTGTGTGTGTGTGTGTGTGTGTGTGTGTGTGTGTGTGTGTGTGTGTGTTCTTGTACTTGAGGCATACTGAGGACCAGTGAGGGTTTTTAACCAACAAAGTGAGGTCATTTTTACGGAATGAGGACATTTTGGCCGGTCCTCACTTTGTTTTCATTGAAATCACTTCCTTAGGTTGCTATAACATGCTATACTCAATTTAAAAAAAAAAAAAATGGACCAAAAATTTTGGACCAAAAATTTTGGGTCAATTTTATTTTTTCAAATTTTGGACGACATAGTATAGTATGATGTTTTTGTCAAATTTTGGGTAAAAAATTGTTTTAAATTTTTGGACGACAGTATAGTATGATGTTTTTGTCAAATTTTGGGTAAAAAATTGTTTTCAATTTTTGGACGACAGTATAGTATGATGTTTTTGTAAAATTTTGGACAAAAAATTTTGGCTCAATTTTTTTTTTCACATTTTGGACGAGTTTTCCAGCCCTTTTTGCTCTGGGGCTCCACCTGCAGACCTTTTATGGTACTGCAACCAGTAGTTCTACATAGATGTCATTCATGAAGTAGATATTTGTAATTGTGTTGATTTTTAAAGTGGAAATGCTGGTCCTCAGTATGCAGCAAGTACAAGAATGTGTGTGTGTGGGGGGGGGGGGGAGTGTGTGTGTGTGTGTGTTCACACTGAGACATCGTCAGGTTTTCACTGGAGTCAAAGCATCGTTTTTCATGGCCACAGAACACGGACCTGACAGCTTCAAGGACTTTGTGTCTATAGCGTTGCCCTTCATTCCTCAATACACCTCTACAGAACTGGACAATGGCTCATATTCTAGTACATGTCAGACATAATAACCTTATATACAGTACATGAGATGTTTAGTATCACGTATCTGACACTTGAACACCCAGAATAGTCCAAAAAGAAGGATTTACAGAGATGCAAATGGGATTAGCGGGATATGAATCTCTATTTCCTGAAGATTTATTCCTACGGGAGTGCATGAGTGGTAGCGAGGCTACTTTTTCCAGCCCACATTCTCTGCACAAAAGTGTGTTGCATGAGTGCAGCACAAAAGAGAGCGGAAGATTGTAATATCTCTCTCTCTCTCTCTCTATGTCTCTCCTGCATTTTTTGACAGAATTCTTCTCCATCTCAGTAAACCTCTGTAATTACATCCTAACAGTGGGAGGAATTAAACCCCAGTTTCATCTATGGGATGATGAATATGACAGCGCACTGTTATATAGACTTCATATCTGCAGACAAACACGCATAAATCTCTGCCCGGTGATGGCGCTGCTCTGAAGGCTGTGTAATTAAACATTGTTATATGAGAAAGTGAATTAATCTGCAGTCTGTGAATGTGCCGTCAGGATACGCTTGATGGCAGGCGGCGTTAGAGAGAGAGAGAGAGAGAGAGAGAGAGGATGATTTAGCTGATGAGGACGGTCGTATAAAACCCCAGGGACTCGGTGCGACGTAGAATGTAGCGTAATTTGCAAGGTTCCTAAACGATGGCACTTTGTTCATTTCTCAGGGACGACTGTCGTTCCGGCGAATCAGGGAACATACGACACAAACACGGTGGTCGAGGGCTGCTGGCAACTCAGCGCCTCTGCGTTTGTCTTCTGACATTTGAAGTCGAGTAATTCGCTGCCGTCAAAGGTAATTTCCTCCGACAATTATTTTGCGATAATACTTAACTCTTCGCCCCCGAGTGCAGATGATTAACAGCGTCGTCTCCTGAGCCTGAGATTCGGACTCGTTGGCGAATTACGACGGAGATGATGATGATGATGACGGGCTGTGATAAACCTGTCGCTAGAATGATGTATCTGTCATTTTTAAACATTAAATGACTGCTTAGACGGAGACAAATATGTGTTGCTTGACGTTGTTTATCATGTTTTTTTATCAATTCAGACGTTTGACGCCTACACAATTTCCTTTTGTGTTATTATTATATGCTTTCTTCTTACATATCTGTCCCAAAATAACATATAACACTATGCACTTCACTTTAGTAGTAGAACCATATAAGAACCCTTTTTGGTTCCAGGTGGAACCTTTACCGTAGTGTTACCAACAAACCTTTTAAAACCCTTTACTCAGAAAAAGGGTGTTTTAAAGAGTTCTCTGGATCAAAATGGTTCTTACTGGCACCATAAATGTGACCAACAGAGGCGATTCTAGAGTCTGTAGGGGCCCTGGGGCAAAAATTCACAGGGGGCCCTTCCTTCCAACCAGTGTTCATCACCATTATTTTTCAAAATGAATGAAAAAACATGGAAAAACCTTGTGATTAAAAAGTATGTGAAACTATAAATGTAAGAACAATAAAATACTAAAAAACTATATAAACTTAGTAAAAAAAAATACATTACACTGTAAAGAACCCACATTATAAAACAATATAAATATAAAGAACAATGAAATACTGTAAATAACTGAAAAAAAACCATATAAACTGTAAAAAAAACATATGCATTACACTGTAAATAATCCTCTTCATTTTCCAACTTGCAGAACAATAACTTCACACAGGTTAAATGCCCATTGTTGTTTAAGGGGGACGGGGAGGCGGCTGCTCACTGCACATTTCAGTAAAAACAGCCCTCAGGCTCCGAGTGTCGGGGGGGCCCCCTATCAGCTCGGGGGCCCCAAGCAGTTGCCTGCCCTGCCTGTTCACAAACTGTGCCTCTGGTAACCGAGAACCCTTGAAAAAACTCTTCCAGGTAGAATCTCAGCCCTTGTAGAAGCCTATAACCCTTTTGGAACCCTTATTTCTAAGCGTGTTCTGGCACCGGTGTTTTACCAGGGTCATGAAAATGGAGCCCTGTCTGCTATCATGAAGCTTTACAATGAAATCATACAGAATTTACAAAAAGAAACATGTCAAAAAGTATATTTTTGGGCATTTATACTTATATATTCTATGCAGACTATGATCCAAATGTAATGGCTGCACTCTCGTGTGCCGTCCCACACCGCGACAGAATTTTGTGGTAATAAGTTCCTGTCGTTTTTGCATAATCCTGCTGGAAACAAGACTCACACATACACACACAACATTGAAAACAAGCTTTTGTTTCTGTGGCTCTATAATGTCAGTGAGACTGAGCTGAGCAGCAGGTGAAAGGTTTACTAATTCCCTCACAGTGACAGATCCTGCAGGGAGACGTGTGATGTGAGCTAGATACTGAAAAAAAATGACATTATATATAAAAAAAAAAAAGCAACAACTGAGAGAACTTTTATTTCTCTGCACCACCGACTGTTAAACAATGGAGAAATGTAAAAGTGTCGGCAGATATCTGTGTTTCTGCGCTCCCCCGTTGTTCTGGTGCTGAGATTGTGACGGTGAATTATTATTTTTCCTTTTGCCCTTTTTTTCTATCATCTCTCTGTTTTCTCTATCTGTCAGTTATCTAAGTGAACATCATGCATGTTTTCTTCTCTTGATACAAAAAAAAAAAGCTCAGAAAAGAATTACAACGCGTGAGAAACAGGATTGTTTGCCGGAATCGCTGGCAGTAAACGAAGTATACGGAACAGTTTGTCACACATTAAAGCGGAACTAGACCGGAAGTTCCTATTAACGCTGTTAGTGTGTATCTGCGTCATTACCTTGTTTAAGAAGCCCTGAAGGTTCTAAACAAACAGAACGCTGTGTTTTATTGTAATCTCGGGCCCGAAAATCCCGTTATAGTTACGTAAACAGCGGTTCTCCTGAACAGCAGATCGTCTTGCTCCGGGCACTAGTCCGGGCACTAGTCCGGGCACATCCGGTTGCGTACATTGAACCGCAGAAGAAGAATAACGCCCGTTGTGGAGGTGTTTCACGAGCGACAGTGTCTTCTGACTCTGGGTCTGACTCCGGGTCAAAGGTCGTCAAAGGAACTGCGGCGGGGAGTCGTGAAGAAGCTATTTTTAAACACAATGTTATGATAATGAGTAGCAGTGCATCCACCGTTCCAGAGGGGGGAGCTGCGCTTCTGAGAGCTGGTGTGCTGAATATGTCACTTCCTGGTTGAGAGAGTTGAGTCTCAAATCTCGCGGCTGGGAAACAGCGTCAGAAAAGACAGATTTTTATCGGCTCGTTTACAGCAACGAGGAGGTTTTTGACCATAAAAACAAGTTGATGTATGTAAGTAGACCTACATAACTCACATATATGTGCAACAGGACCACTCTATGTGAGCTTTAATGTCATCAACAAAGATATTTATCATTTATCATGGTGCTTTTTTAAATGACTGATGGAAACTTATTCACCGAAGACTGAAACTTTTCTCATTCTAATGAAATGATGTATTTTCACAGATTTAAACATCATTCAGTGGAAATGTGTGTGTGTGTGTGTGTGTGTGTGTGGCCCAGGACCTGTGGGAGCCAATTAGACTGTAATGTTGAGGATGACAAAAGAGACTTGGTTTGGTCCAGCCCACCCATCCCCCCCCCCCCCCCCCTTGGCTTGATAGCCAAACAGAGTTTTAATAAGCGCAGTGTCTGGCACTCTCATCTCCTCTCAGACGCACTCTCAGGAAGCCCAGCGGTCACAGAGTTTGGCTTCAGATGAGGTCACTGCCCCCGTGAGCTCAGCTGGAAAGAGAGGAGACAGTGAAATAAGTGGACAAGAGACTGGAGAGCATCAGAAACTGTTATGTCTCGGAGATATTATATAGAACAGAATATAGGATGAGATTGCACATCAAATGTGTCCAACGCTGCTAGAAGTCAGAGCCTCTGTCCTGTGGGGGGAAAGTGATAGAGCACTCACATGTCTACCTTCGCTGTGTGAACTTATTTCACTGGGTATTTTTGACGACTCAGGAATTATGTGTGGCTGCACGGAGATGGTTTGAGAAACCGAAAAATGTAGTAAAGATGTAACGCTATGTAAATGACGTATAAATGTTTATGTTTCATAGTTCTATATTGGTAATATCAGTGTCAGAGAGTACTCTGTGTTGTTCCTTTACTTATGGATGTTAGCTCTTATGAATTGTGCTCTCAACCCAGGGAACAGAAAAAAATCATTCAACCTGTTTAATAAATATGTCATAATCCAACCTGTTTGCAGCCGCCTCGCTTTACTAGCACAATGTTGCTGTTAACTCCATCTGTCAAAATCACTATAGTTTTATACATAAACACGGGAAAGTCGCCGGGCAACAGGAGATATAAATGATGCTATACTGAGAAACACAGAGAGAGACGTGTGGCGCTGATTGTTTATTGGTTTATTATTTATACTTAAAGGTCACATAGAGTGATCCTGTTGCACATATATGTTATATGTTATATGTTATGGAGGTCTACTTACATACATTAACTTGTTTTTATGGTCAAAAACCTCCTGAAAAAACCACCCAGAGTCAGACCCAGAGTCAGAAGACACTGTCGCTCGTGAAACACCTCCACAACGGACATTATTCTTCTTCTGCGGTTCAATGTACGCAACTGGATGTGCCCGGACTAGTGCCAGGACTAGTGCCCGGACTAGTGCCCAGAGCAGGAGGATCTGCTGTTCAGGAGAACCGCTGTTTACGTATCCGGACCGGGTTTTTTTCAGAGATCTCACTGAGCCCGAGATTACAATAAAACACAGCGTTCTCAGCAGTGGCTGGACTGTTTGTTTAGAACCTTCAGGGCTTCTTAAACAAGGTAATGACGCAGATACACACTAAAAAAACAGCGTTAATTGGAACTTCCGGTCTAGGTCTGCTTTAATTTGTAGTTAGTAGATTCTAAGACCATAATCTTGTGTAGTCCATGCAGTTTTCTTGAGTTGTGGGTTCAGTTCATCAGCAAGTGAACTGTATATTACAGATATCACAGCAATATCACAAAGCTCTATCTGTTATTCTGATCCCAAATAGCCTCCACTTCCAGGCGAGTGTTGTCACTCCCAGTGAGCGCCACATGCTTCTGTTCCCCCCGACAGCAAAGCGAAGATCTCCAGCAGCAGCAGAACGCTGGGAAGCATCCACAGTCTTTCCATCACTCGGTGTGTGTTACTGCAGGTTTCCCCGCTGTGTCACTCTGGGTTCCATCAGCCGAGGTCTTTGTTTTTTGCTTCTCTCAGGTTGTCACAAACAAAAAAAGCAAGTGTACGGTTTCACTGAATGGCTTTTTGTACGACTGACAGTAAATCCCCGGCAACACAAGACCACACTGCCGCACACTCAAAAAAAAAAACATCTGAGTGCATGAGAAATGCACTGTTTTATGTATCAGTCAAACTAAAGACCCATTTTGAACAAAAACATATTTCAACCCGTGAGCCTCTGCTGTACAAGGTCAAGGCTCAGCAGTTTACCTTGCCGTAATGAATAAGGGACGCTCTTCAATAACATATTTTGGACATGTGGACAGGAGGTTTGAAAGAAGAGTGAAAAGGACCATTTATATCAACTTTCATACTGGGTAAAAAAAAAGGACATCTCCCACTGATATCTGACTTTTGCCTTCAGAAGCAAAAGGTACGATTATTCACTCCAGTCAAAGGTCTCTGCTGGAGACACACGCACACATTTCCACCTCCGGTCTGATTCTGCAGTGATGGAAACAATGAACAGTTCTCTTTATAATGCCATGCAATGATGCACGTCGAAGTTCAAATGATCAGCAAGGAGCATTTATTGTTTCGTTTGCTTTTTTACCGTCTTTA
Source organism: Microchirus variegatus (assembly GCF_963457635.1). Classification (NCBI taxonomy): domain Eukaryota; kingdom Metazoa; phylum Chordata; class Actinopteri; order Pleuronectiformes; family Soleidae; genus Microchirus; species Microchirus variegatus. The sequence goes on along the minus strand of NC_139803.1, from coordinate 5,549,435 downwards.
GGAGCTTTATTTTCATTCAGTCATCGTTGGCAAGGCAGCTGCGTGGTACAGGCAAAACCTGGTCGTTTTAAAAATAGAGACAATCCTCAACGGATTCTGTTTTGAAAACCAGCTGCTGGAGTAAACTGGAAGGATCCGGCGGAGGTTAAACGCCTCATTCTTCACTCTCATTAGCCAAAACGACTCCTTCTTTCTTTAGCTTCTCCCTTTAGGGGTCACCACAGCGGAGGATCATCTGCCTCCATCTCAGCCGCTCCCTCGTGTCCTCTTCTGTTAACCTAACTGTCCTCATCTTAACCAAAGCCTCGCTGGCTTTGTTTCCAAGCTGTTCGACCTGAGCTGTTCATTTAAAGCGGACCTAGACCGGAAGTTCCAATTAACGCTGTTTTTTAGTGTGTTTCTGCGTCATTACCTTTTTAAGAAGCCCTGAAGTTTCGAAACAAACGGTTCAGCCAGATCTCTGAAAATCCCGTTATAGTTACGTAAACAGCGGTTCTCCTGAACAGCAGATCCTCCTGCTCCTGGCACTAGTCCGGGCACTAGTCCGGGCACATCCGGTTGCATACATTGAACCGCAGAAGAAGAATAACGTCCGTTGTGGAGGTGTTTCACGAGCGACAGTGTCTTCTGACTCTGACTCCGGGTCAAAGGTCGTCAAAGGGACTGCGGCGGGGAGTCGTGAAGAAGCTATTTTTAAACACTGTTAAAACAATGTTTTGATAATTAGTAGCAGTGCATCCACCGTTCCAGAGGGGGGAGCTGCGCTTCTGAGAGCTGGTGTGCTGAATATGTCACTTCTGGGTTGAGAGAGGATTTCTATCGGCTCGTTTACAGCAACTAGGAGGTTTTTGAGCATAAAAACAAGTTAATGTATGTAAGTAGACCTCCATAACTAACATATATGTGCAACAGGACCGCTCTGTGTGAGCTTTAAAAATGTTGTCCATCCTCGTCACTCATCTCTGCATCTTCAGCTCTGGCAGACCGAGATTATATTATTATTTAGCTCATAGTAGAACAGTTTCCCTCTGCACTCTGTTGGCGAACAGCGGTGATGGCGGTTGTTGTCAAACCCAGACCTCGGCCGCTCCAGTACGGCAGTGTAGTTTTCAGCGATCCTCATCGTTTATTTGGCAAAGGTATTATAAGTCAAAACTGGAGATGAATTTTGCATGAGATGTGAAGCATCATGAATCATTTATAGTCAAATTGCCAGTGATTCAGTGGAACTTCCTGTAGACACCTGCAGTCCTATCTCAGCTCTTTAAAGCTCACATAGAGTGGTCCTGTTGCACATATATGTTAGTTATGGAGGTCTACTTACATACATTAAGTTGTTTTTATGTTCAAAAACCTCCTAGTTGCTGTAAACGAGCCGATAGAAATCCTCTTTTCTGACGCTGTTCCCCAGCCGGACTCAACTCTCACACCCAGAAGACAGAGTGTGTTGTGATTGGCCAGTACCCGGAAGTGACATATTCAGCACACCCGCTCTCAGAAGGACAGCTCCCCCGTCTGGAACGGTGGATGCACTGCTCCTCATTATCAAAACATTGTTTTAACAGTGTTTTAAAAATAGCTTCTTCACGACTCCCTGCCGCAGTCCCTTTGACGACCTTTGACCCGGAGTCAGACCCAGAGTCAGAAGACACTGTCGCTCGTGAAACACCTCCACAACGGACGTTATTCTACTTCTGCCGCCGTTCAATGTACGCAACCGGATGTGCCCGGACTAGTGCCCGGAGCAGGAGGATCTGCTGTTCAGGAGAACCTGTGTTTGCGTAACCGGACCGGGTTTTTTCAGAGATCTCGCTGAGCCCGAGATTACAATAAAACACAGCGTTCTCAGCAGTGGCTGAACTGTTTGTTTAGAACCTTCATGGCTTCTTAAACAAGGTAATGACGCAGATACACGGTCTAGGTCCGCTTTAACCTTTTGCACACAGAGACTGTTTTTTTCCTGCAGTATCTCAGTGGTCTGCAGTTGATTGTAAATATTGAAAAACTAACCGGTAATTTGCACGGATGACTCGCTCTGCTGGAGACATATTTAGTCCCTAACAAATCTTAAGTGTCTATTTTTTGAATTGCGCAGAATGTATGAGTGCACATAATTCTAATTGTGTTGGATATTCTAGGGAGTGAAAACCAGAATCTGTCACATCATTTATTATTTTCTGATTTATCCCAAATCCTGGGTTTTGCACTGACAACAGAATCCATTAAGAGCAGCGTGATTTAAGTTCAGTAACCCCCGGCAACTTTACAAATGCATCAGCAGATCGGTGATAGAACCGTAAAGTTGATGGTCACCTCAACATTCTCAAGGTGGTTCATCTGTCATCTGCAGGCCAGACGACAGAGGAGAAGGAGAAGGAGGAGGACGTTCACTTCAATGACCTCCACGAAATTGCCGGTTCAATAGTTAATGAGGATTTTAATCATTTATTTTATAATTCATTTTGTCCTCTAGTAGAAAATTGCTATTGTTTCCACATTTTTAATTCCAACACATGGGTTTGTGGACGGCGTAAAACGAGAAGGTCTGAGATCTGGTCAGCGTTTGCCCTCGCAGCTTCATCACGATCAGAGAAAACTGCTGAACCGATCTCTGCTGATGTGACGTTACATTTACGAGCAGAGAGCACACGAGTGTGCGCAGAACAGCATGTGATAAAGCCCTGATAAAACACATAAAACACATGGAAATGGACAACGTTCTCCTCTTTAACGTTTACCCAAACTGGGATTTACTGTTGGCAAAGACCAGACTGTGTGAGGAAAAACACAGGATGAGTGAAGAGAACAGAGCCAACAATAACACGTATCTACAGCAGGATTTGGCGTGTGTGTGTGTGTGTGTGTGTGTGTGTGTGTGTGTGTGTGTGTGTGTGTGTGTGTGTGTGTGTGTGTGTGTGTGTGTGGGTGTGGTTAAAGGACTCCCCTGCCAAGTCCACCTGCTCATCTAACTTCAGAAACGTCTCTTTACCCGATCGCACGCACACACACGTTTATGACAATCCTACGACCAAACTGTCAAATTGCTATATTTTTTAATTGGAGACTCTGATGATGATGATTAAAGGGGTAGTTTGGCGTATTTTTTGTGTTAGAAAAATTTAAAAAAAATCTAAATTATGCTTAAGTTGACCATTTAATCTTATTTACCTCGAGAAATTGGAGGTTGTTCGTGATTTATTTTTGTAAAAAGAGACTTAAAGGTGCGTTATGTAATAAATCTAAAGCATAAAATCCTCCTAATATGTCACAGAGACTCAGGAATAATGTTCATATAACAAACTGAACTCACCAACAACAACAGTACAGACAAAATATTTGCATTAAAAAAAATATTTTGCATACTGCAAATCATGTTTATGTTTTGAAATTATTTAGTTTTGGCGTCATGTGGCGCCACCTACCGCCGTCTACCAATCATTGCAGTCAGTAGAGTCTCAGCTGCCGAGCAACCACGGGTTGCCAGTTAGGTCAGAAAAACGAAACCTAACAGACCTCGGTGTTTTGAATTTGAATGTAGTGACTGTTTTTGGCCACTTTCTTACATATGGCGCCTTTAATTAAATATAAAAACAAAGGAAAAATGTGTTGTTGTTTATAGGTTATTATGCTATTATTTGAGTGGTTTGACCCACTTTGGCTGCAGCAAATCAAATCTGAACTCCGATTTTTTTCGACTGAATTAGCCCTGATTCCATCCATCTCAGCCGCCGTCTTTGTCTGATTCATAGAAGAACACACACACGGAACATGACGGCGAGGACGCCTCAGCAGGTTAGCCTTTTCGCCCGATACCTCCCAAACTATTTCCATTATCTTAAGGTCAGAGGCTGCTTCTGGCTGCCGGCTGCAATATTTATCAATCAAACCGGTTCTGAGACAACAGAGGGAAGTGGAGTGGCAGCGAAGAGCACTTAGCCCGGATAAACAGGCAGAGAGTCGCACAGATCACTGCACTCCTAAGTCTGTCGCAGGGAGGAAGCGGAGCTAGAAGGAGAAACCCTGTGTGTGTGTGAGTGTGTGAGTGTGTGTGTGTGTGTGACTGAGAGTGAGGCTTTGGGGAGAAACACAGGCCCTGGTCAAAATGTCATCAACGTGCCAGCTTATAGCAGCTTGAAAGGCTTAGAGTTGTGATATTTATCCTGTGGGCTTTGGCAGGGAGGTGGACTGGGAGAGAAAATATCTGTAATTTCATGGTGTCTTCAGGGGAAATTTGATTTCAGATGGCTGGCAGTCTGATAAATAGGAACTGCTGCCTGCAATCCTTTCCTAAAGGGATATAAGAAAGGGTACAAGTCTCCCTTATGTCTGAGTCACTGAGTGTGTGTGTGTGTGTGTGTGTGTGTGTGTGTGTGTGTGTGTGTGTGTGTGTGTGTGTGTGTGTGTGTGTGTGTGTGTGTGTGTGTGTGTGTGTGTGTGTTCACAAATAAGATTAGAAAAGCTGATCTTTTATGCATGTTACTGCTCGTCTTTGTACACTGTGAAAATTTGTGAAAGTGAACATCTGTTGATTGTCTGCTCTGCACGCTTATTTTATTTTATTTATTTATTTATTTATTTTTTTATTATTATTTTATTTTATTTTATTTTAATTGTCAAGTCAATGTGATTGTATTTTATATTCTGTCGGCTCTCGCAGAATTAAAACCAACGTCCTCGCCATGAATTTTTTAACAATGAAATCGCACCCTATTAATTCAATAGAGACCCTCTAAAATTCAATATGGTGTAAAAACAATTAGATTTCCCTGCCCGTCTTTCCTCTCTATTTATATTTAATGTGACTCTTTACACTGCTGAGGGGGAGGGATGTATACGTGTATATATCTATGTATATGTGTGTATATATACATATGTCTGCATCTTAAAGCAAATTAAAGACACCAGGGTGTGTTTTAGGAAGCTTTTTTATTCTGTCAGCACTTCTGGAAACTTATCTATTCCCTTAAAGCTCACATAGAGTGGTCCTGTTGCACATATATGTTAGTTATGGAGGTCTACTTACATACATTAACTTGTTTTTATGCTCAAAAAACTCCTAGTTGCTGTAAACGAGCCGATATAAATCCTCTTTTCTGACGCTGTTTCTAATATTTGAGACTCATATCTCTCAACCCGGAAGTGACATATTCAGCACACCAGCTCTCAGAAGCGCAGCTCCCCCCTCTGGAACGGTGGATGCACTGCTCCTCATTATCAAAACATTGTGTTTTAACAGTGTTTAAAAACAGCTTCTTCACGACTCCCCGCCGCAGCCCCTTTGACGACCTTTGACCCGGAGTCAGACCCAGAGTCAGAAGACACCGTCGCTCGTGAAACACCTCCACAACGGACGTTATTCTTCTTCTGCGGTTCAATGTACGCAACCAGATGAACCCGGACTAGTGCCCGGACTAGTGCCCGGAGCAGGAGGATCTGCTGTTTATGTAACCGGACTGGGTTTTTTTCAGAGATCTCGCTGAGCCCCGAGATTACAATAAAACACAGCGTTCTCAGCAGTGGCTGCTACACTGCATTTTCAACCCCCGACACACTGTTAAACTCCTTCCGAAGCACTCCTCATGCTTTCTTATTTGATAAGGTGTGAACGCAAAGTCTGGAAGAGACTGACAGAGGTGTTTGGAGACAGAGAAGATCCAAAGACCAAACAACAGAGAGAGGAAAGTGTCAGAAGCCGTGGTCAGATGAGATGACTTTGGCTCAGGAGTCTTCAGATCTATGTCGTGGACGTGGAAAAGTGCTGCACTCAAAACAGATTAAAGCATAAGAACGGATGGATTTTTTTTTTTTTTTTTTAAGCGTAGGCTCCTAATCACACCCCGCCATGCCCTGCTGTGAGAGAATCAATGCCATCCTAGCATGAGCACACGGTTAAAGACAGAGCACAATAACTGCAGTTTCCTGCTGATACACAACGGTTTATTTCACACCCACACAATCAGCAAGTATGATACATATATATAATATAATGAACGGATTTCGCCATCTTGGCGTGAGATAAATGTGTGTCATTCGTTACAGAGACATCTCGATGAGATTTCTGGTCATCAGATCTAAAACATGGCCGTGCACGGACGTCCTTAATCCTGTGCCATTGATTGAAGGTCACTGGTTCAACACCAATTAACCCAGAGTGGCAGCAAACCTTTGTGGCGTTTTCATTCCACCGCACGTCGCGAATTAACACCGTGCGTCTGCAAAATGTTTCACCGCATCATTTATTTATTTATTTATTTCTGATCATACACAGGCAAACAGATCATCCAGTCTCAGATGAGCCGTGATGATGACGCCGCCCTAATAATCCAGGTGTTTTTTCCTTTTCCAGAGCAAATCAAGCACAAAACACTTCATTTCACCTCTATTATCCTTGGCTTTAGACCATTTGGAGCATATGATTTTCTTTGCAGTAATCTCGAGGTCAGTCATGCACAAAGACTGAGTGTGAATTTGTATATATATATATATATATATATATATATGTACTCTCTCTCACAGACACATTATGAGGCTTTGATGTAAGCCCTCCCTGTAATGATCAGAGTCCTTGATTGAAGCTGTACAGCAGCATCAATAATTCACTCTCATGTATTTTGCAGTGTTTCAAAATATGTTTTTTGCAGATTCGAGTTTTGATCTGTCAATTTGCAACACGTGTTCATCTGAGGCAAGTTGCCTCTGTAACGCGGTCTAATTTTGACTTTAAACGTATCCGTGTCTGTCAGACAGGCCAAACTGTCTGAACGTCTGATTATAAACCGGACTAAAGGTCCAGGCAGGCTGTCATTCCAGTCGCTGGTGAAGCTCAGCTTCCTCTAAAACTGGGGTTCTCGTAGTTTTGATACCTGAGGGCCAATTGAGGAACCCAACGTTGGACTGATGGCCGCCAAAGGGGAAAAAAAGGCCAAAAAACAGAAATAAATCCTATTTGTAATCATTTTAATGACCAGATTGCAGTTCTACAGTTTAGCGTTACGTAATATAAGCGTTAATATAATGTCATTTAAGCATTAATATAATAACGCTTTATAATTTACTGGGTAATTATCCAGTATTTTGGCCATTCTTACCTTCTAATTATAGTAACACATTTCTGTTACCATAAATCTACTGGGTAAATAGCTAGTAATTGGGGGCTGTAGCTACCTGCTTATTACCAGCTTATAACCCAATAATACACAAAAATTCACCATATAGAAACCAGGTAAATACCCAGTATTTTTGTTTACACTTATTGGTCTGTATCCAGTAATGTCCAATAAGCATTTAACAAGCTTAGTCGCTCCTGGATTAAAATGATCAACTGTAATTCATTGCGGGGCCGCCAGAAATGTTTCTGCGGGCTGCCATTGGCCCCCGGGCCGCACTTTGAGAAACCAGTGCTCTAAAATATCAAATATGTCAAATACAATACTAAACGTGCACAAGAACGTGGTTAGAACTTCCAGGGAAGCTCAGCTTCTCTGGGAGTGAATGGAGCAGTGGGCGGGGCCATGGACGCTGGGCTTCTGCGTGATGATTGGTGGAATTCTCTGGAAGGCGGGGCCAGTTTTTGATTGACAGCGTTGCAGAAACAAACAGGACAGCAGAGCCTTTTCTGCCTTTTGTTTTGTACATTTACACTGTAAATAAAAACACAATTGGCATAATTTACTATAATGTGTGGATAATTAACTGGTATTAAAATGAGCTTCCCCTGTTTCACATGGTCTGCATGTATATGACGTTTATACAGACTGTATCTGTAGTGATTGTGCTCATCATAATTATTGTTATAAATACAGAAATTGTGCAAAGAGAGTTTACGTTTACTTCCATCAATATTAATACTTTTCACCACGAACGGACAATATTTATTTGCACACATGCTAATGTGGTTTATCTTTCCTGCATTCACGTGTTTCCACAGCAGAATAATTACAGACTGTGAGGATTTTTATTATTTATTCACACAAATGCAAAAAAAATAATAATAATAATAATAATACTAATTAAAAAAAAAAAATTACAACTCCAACGCTTGTTAGTAACAAGGTGTCAACAATAATAAGTGGGCAAAATCACAGAGGTTTATGAAAGCGTGGGGATTCTTATTCAGAGCCACAGCAGCTCATCTGGATTATGCCTCAGGGAAAGTAAAGTAAAGGCTTTTTCATATTGATATATACACACATGATCAGCTGTTTTTTTTTAAATGTTTTTAATGTAAAATATACTTTATTCATAGGGTTCAGGGTCTTTTCTGACACAAGTCGATTCAGTCAGCCATCGGCTCATTCACCACACAAACGACTGAGGTCTCTTCACCTCTGTAACTCGCTCAGTTTGTGCTGCGTGGAAGAAGAAGAAGAAGAAGAAGAAGACGACGACGAAGAATGGAGCGAGTTTTGCTTCAACACTTCATCACTTTCTCTCAGACGTGGAGTCAGCGGGGACAAGGACCTCTCTGCATGTTTCGTTATTTTCTTTTCATTGCAGCAGAATTAATTGCTGTCATGAGTCTGCGTGCGTGTGTGTGTGTGTGTGTGTGTGTGTGTGTGTGTGTGTGTGTGTGTGTGTGTGTGTGTGTGTGTGTGTGTGTGTGTGTGTGTGTGTGTGTGTGTGTGTGACTGATGAAATGAATAAAAACACCGGTGATCTTGTGTTTTTGTCAAAGCTTGTTGACGGCGTTGACCTTAACAGAAAGTTGCCTTTGTGTGTGTTTCCACATCAATTACACAGGAGGACGTGCTGCCGGGGGTTTGGGGTGAAAGTGTCACCCAGTTTTTTTCACCGCAACAAAACATTGTTTGTTTGCTTTGCTTTGCAGCAGCGCTGGCAATTAGACAAACAAGATCCATGCTGCTTTTCTGCAGCAGGTTTTCTGGAGAGGGAGTCGGCGTCTATATGTGCTTCCACATCATGGGCCCTGCTCACGTCGTAGGTGGCAGAGTGGTCATTCTGTCACCACAGATGGACAGGAAAAGCCCAGGGGGGGCATCTGAGAAGCCACAGGCAATGCAGTTTGCATATAATGTGTGTGTGTATGTGTGTGTGTGTGTGTGTGTGTGTGTGTGTGTGTGTGTGTGTGTGTGTGTGTGTGTGTGTGTGTCGCTGACAGAAGCCATACAACCCCCCTCTCATGCAACAAATGTCAGCCCTGTCTGCTTGGGTCGCCCTCCAAATCGTCAGATCAGTCACACACTAACACATATAACACATAATGCTTACAAGCCCACACACATATGCTCTCTCTCGCTCTGACAAACACAGCAACAACTCCTCTGAATCTATTCAGAGACCACTTTGGCATCACTTGAACTAATGCATTGGTTCTCAAAGTGCGGCCCGAGGGACCGGGGGCTCCAAAATTGGCCCTCAGTCCAATGTTGGGTCCCTAAATTGGCCCTCAGTCCAACGTTGGGTCCCTAAATTGGCCCTCGGTCCAATGTTGGGTCCCTAAATTGGCCCTCAGTCCAATGTTGGGTCCCTAATTTGACCCTCAGTCCAATGTTGGGTCCCTAAATTGGCCCTCAGTCCAATGTTGGGTTCCTAAAATGGCCCTCAGTCCAATGTTGGGTCCCTAAATTGGCCCTCAGTCCAATGTTGGGTTCCTAAATTGGCCCTCAGTCCAATGTTGGGTCCCTAAATTGGCCCTTAGTCCAATGTTGGGTCCCTAAATTGGCCCTCAGTCCAATGTTGGGTTCCTAAATTGGCCCCCAGTCCAATGTTGGGTCCCTAAATTGGCCCTCAGTCCAATGTTGGGTTCCTAAATTGGCCCTCAGTCCAATGTTGGGTCCCTAAATTGACCCTCAGTCCAATGTTGGGTCCCTAAATTGGCCCTCAGTCCAATGTTGGGTTCCTAAAATGGCCCTCAGTCCAATGTTGGGTCCCTAAATTGGCCCTCAGTTCAATGTTGGGTCCCTAAATTGGCCCTCAGTCCAATGTTGGGTCCCTAAATTGGCCCCTCAGTCCAATGTTGGGTCCCTTAATTGGCCCTCAGTTCAATGTTGGGTCCCTAAATTGGCCCTCAGTCCAACGTTGGGTCCCTAAATTGGCCCTCAGTCCAATGTTGGGTCCCTAAATTGGCCCTCAGTCCAACGTTGGGTTCCTAAAATGGCCCTCAGTCCAATGTTGGGTCCCTAAATTGGCCCTAAGTCCAATGTTGGGTCCCTAAATTGGCCCTCAGTCCAATGTTGGGTCCCTAAATTGACCCTCAGTCCAATGTTGGGTCCCTTAATTGGCCCTCAGTCCAATGTTGGGTTCCTAAATTGGCCCTCAGTTCAATGTTGGGTCCCTAAATTGGCCCTAAGTCCAATGTTGGGTCCCTAAATTGGCCCTCAGTCCAATGTTGGGTCCCTAAATTGACCCTCAGTCCAATGTTGGGTCCCTAAATTGGCCCTCAGTCCAATGTTGGGTTCCTAAATTGGCCCTCGGGTGTCAAAACTTTGAGAACCCCTGAACTAATGGCTTACTTATTTCCCTGCATGGTGAGTTGGGCCCTTGAGCGTCACTGAAAAAAGATAAACACAACTGCCACCGTTGTACAGGACGTCCTCTCCAAATACAAAACAGAGACTTCTTTGTCACAGCTGGTTATAAATGAGTGGAATGTTCACACACCGCTCCAATTGGGAAAGTGTTGGCCTTGCACTGGTTTACTTCTCCCCAGAGATGTATTGACAAATCCTTGGGGGTCTTTTTTTTTACCCACAAGTGGACCAAATAAGGATGTTGTTGTACTGATTCAACCTCAACAATAGCTCACCATCATTCCATCCCATGTGGTCAGTGGAAGAGTTCAAATGCGCCTGCACAACATGCTGTATCCACGGCTTCCTGTTCTCCCTCTGAAGTGCTTTTAGGCTTAATGGAGCCCGACTTATATTCTTTTTCCCAGCACAACCATGGGGATGCACCATTTATGTAAGTGGCTTTGACTTTTAAAACATATATGTTTCCCATTCAGCATCAGCCTTGAAGCACCACGGAGCCCTCTCTCTGTGGATTATGGCTCACCTTGCTAAGAGGCATTCCATTGACATGGAAATGACAGGGGTTTAGAAAAAAAGGCTTCACTTTCACTTAAAAAGGCTCATGAATGTGTTTGTTTCTCATTTATTTATTCATGCGTGTGTGTTTTTGAACACAACGTTTTTAAAAACTGACTGAACGGTGAACTCTGGACATAAAAAGGTGAACGTATTTAAGGATAATGTTGGAGTGAATGGGTGGAATTACACAGTAATTACACTGTGATGAAAGTGTCTCACCTGCCCACAATGCACCACAGTAATAAGGCTCAGTGAAGCCACCTGTGGGCGTTCAGATGACCTCAGTGAGGCTGATAACAGGTGTTTGTGTGATTTAAATCAGGCTTTTCCTTCACAGCTCATGTTTATCTTCCAGTCCAATTAGGGTGGAGCTACGATGGGTATAAGAAGCCACCTGCTTGTTGGGTGGTTGGTGGAGAGAGAGGTCAAAGCTTTGTTAAAAGCTAAAAGCGTATTCAGGCGTTGACTAAAACCTTCCCATGGTTACGTTTCAGTTGGAAGACTTGGTCGTGCCGGCCGCTCAAGTGAATAATGTGAATAATAATGACATATCTCGAGCATGTGCAGCTAAATATAACGTTATATTCTACATGTTTTCACAGTTTAAAGTGTGTTTCTGCTGGCAACTCACCTCCAGCTGTGTAGGTCAGCGACGCCTGGAGCAGCTGTGTGTTTCCCACGCTTATCTCCATCATTCCAAGACTCAGTATAATTAGAATAAGCAAAGCGGTGCAGTAACTAGTGCATGATTGAGTTCTAATGTCTTTACCAAAGAACAATAGAAAGTAAAATCTCTAAAACTTGACAAAATGAGGTGCCTAATTATACTTTCAAACTTGTAATGTTTGGCTCGTTGGTGAACATTTTTTTTATTTTCCAAGCTCTTTGTCCATGGAGTAAATTAGTAAAGTATTTCAAAACTAGGAATACTAAGATATTTCTGTACCGCTCCATAATCACAAATATTTCCAAAAGCAGGGATATTTGGACATTTTGTTGATGAGATTAAAAGGCCATTTCCTGGAGGAAATAACACCCCGAGTTGTCATTTTCAGAGTGCCCGGGAAAATCTTATCTCATGCCAGTTCTTAATGGGTGAATCCACTCTGACCCCTATTAGTGTAATGAAAGGCAGCAGCAGGCCCTGCTGGAGGAGCTCGTGTCAGATTTGGTCTTAATTTTCATTATTGCCGCTTTAATAACGGCTCACATTTAAACGGGTTGTGATTCATTTGATTGGGAACCAAACGAGGAAAATGGTTCCCCTGACAGGTTTTATGAGTGTTAATTAACGATTATATATATATATACAGCATGTATAGGAAACTCTGTGTGTAGAGTGTACGTCCTGACCAGCAATTAATTATGAAGAGATGGTCATTGAGTTTGAGTCAGCAGGAAATCTCTCCATATTATACCTCGAATGTTACGAAAACATGATCATTACATTGTACTTACCCATCCTTTACCTTTATAGAATATAATATAAGACACACACACACTTTTATTGGAAGATTCCTGGGGTTTTTTGCATAAGCACTAACCCACAATTTCCTGAATGTCAAAGAGCATGAATTTTCCCTCATTTAGTTTCCTTTACAGTCGTTCTTGTCCCAACCAATGATGACGCTATCATTCATTTATACCAAGACAGAAAAAACTCTACTCCATAAACTACCACGGTTACACAAAATGGAAAAGCCCACGAGTTAAATCAGCTGAAATCGTTGTATCTTTCAATCAATCATGAAATCTTTCTGTCGTCAACCAAGAAAATAACTCAATTTACAATATCTGTCATGTTCATTTAAATACTTACTAGACTACTAGACATTGAAAGTATTTCGCTAAAGTACTGGCCAATCACGAGACAGTTGGGAAGGCTCTACGCTGGCTGGCCAATCACAACACAGTCTGTCTTCTGGGTGTGAGATTTATGTCTGAAATATCGCGGCTGGGGAACAGCGTCAGAAACGAGGATTTCTTTCGGCTCGTTTACAGCAACTAGGAGGTTTTTGAGCATAAAAACAAGTTAATGTGTGTAAGTAGACCTCCATAACTAACATATATGTGCAACAGGACCACTCTATGTGAGCTTTAAGATCATGTTTGTGTCCAACACCATGTTCAGGAGCCTCGCACTCCCATGTAAATCCATCCTAAACGCGGTGTCTGTGCTGATTCCTGAGCCACAGTCCTCCCCTTTATCTCTTTGACAGTGGAACACTCCCGCCATCGCTCTGTCGTTTTTTTTTTTTCCACAGGACCCTGAAGAACACTAAAGTCACCTGATCCCCCAGAGATCATTTCTCTCAACTTTGCAAACACTCGTTGGTTTTGATGTGTCTGGTGTTTGCGACGATGCAGTCGGTGCGCGATCACGTGATCAAGGTCAGTTCAGACGAGGACAGTAAAGGTGAGTGGGCAGGCATATACGCACACACACACACACACACACACACACACACACACACACACACACAGAGAGAGAGACTTTGAGCTGTTTGCCAGAACACCTGTGCGTTTCAAAGAGAGAGCGACACACAAAGCGTCTCTCTCTTCTTTATTCTGCAGCCATGAGGTGACACACACACACACACACACACACACACACACACACACACCATTGTCTGTGCCCGTATTTCTCCCCTGTGCATTCTGATTCCTGCCAGAGACAGGTGTGGCTCATTGAAGTGCAGTGCGACAGAGGCCGTCAGATACCGAGCTGGTCATCGTTCACCTGTGAAAGGCAAGAAAACTTTGGAAACACGCGCATTGCATTTCAATCAGGAGTTCATTTGTGACACATTTAAAACAGTTATTATGCCTCCAGTTGGTCCAGAACGCCTTCCCCCTAACCCTGGAGCATGTAAGAGGGAGCACGTTACTACAATTTTGGCTTCTCTTCACTGGCTGCCTGTGCATTTTAGAGTCCATTTTAAGATTCTTTTATTTGTTTTTAAATCTTTAAATGGTCCTGCCCCGTCTTACCTCTCCATCCTCTACGCTCCTGCTCTGTGCCTCAGGTCAGGTCGTACCAAGGTCTAAACGGAAGCTCAGAGGGGAAAGAGCTTTCTCCAATGCCGGTCCTAAACTTTGGAACGCCCCCCCCACTCCATATTAGACAGGCCCCCCCTCACTGTCCATTTTTAAAACATCTTAAAACCCATTTTATTTAACTCAGCATGAGGCTCAGCTCTTGTTTTAGTGTTTTATTCTTGTCATTGTTTAAACATTTGTATTGTTTTATAGTTGTATTCCTTTTTATTGTTTAAACATTGTTATTGTTTTATAGTTTTAATATATATATTTTTTTTATTGTTTTATGTGCCATGTTTTATTTATTGTATCGTTAAGCACTTTGTCCCAGCTATAGCTGCCTAAAGCGCTCTATAAATAAAGTTGCGTTGAGTTGAGACACATTTAAAACAATAATAACGTGTCTTTGTAAGACCTAGTTTTAGGGTTAGTGTTCGGAGTGTCCTCACTGTGTGTGTGTGTGTGTGTGTGTGTGTCACACATGGCACACAGATGAGAGGAAGTTCATCAGTGTAAACATATTGACCTGTCAGTGTGGTGCCCGGTTCACGGCGATGTCCTGCCAATGGTGCTCAGTTCCAAATTAATCACACATGATGAGATGATTAATCTGGTTTATGTCCCTCTGTCTGTCCAGCATAACCGTCCATCTGTCGCTCCCCTTTTCCTTCCTTCCTCCAGACACATTTTAAGAGAAATACTGTATTATACTGTATTATCTCAACAAGCACAAAAACAGCTCATATACTGAGAGGGATGTGGACATGCTTGATGAGAGCAAACACAGAGATACAAAAAATATCGGAAAGAGAAGTGAAAAACATTTTAGCTGATCTCATAAATCATCCACGTTTGAAGGTCAGGTGTCAGGAGTGTGAATTGAATGCTAAATAAACGCAGCGCCGTGATATTTGCGAGATTGAGACGTTTGCACAAAGTGAACAAAAAAATGCAGGAAAAGTTGTGTCCGGATCAATTATGTCAGCGCGTCAGTGCGTGCGCGCGCTTGCATCACTGTTGCCCACAGCTGTCTCTCTCCAAGGTGCTGAAACATACGACGCTTGCACCGCTCTCTCTGCTCCTCGCTGAGATTATTGCAGCGTCTCTCTCTGTCTCTCTCCAAGGTGCTGAAACATACGACGCTTGCACCGCTCTCTCTGCTCCTCGCTGAGATTATTTCAGCGTCTCTCTCTGTCTCTGTCTCTCTCCAAGGTGCTGAAACATACAACGCTTGCGATCGCTCTCTCTGCTCCTCACTGAGATTATTGCAGCGTCTCTCTCTGTCTCTGTCTCTCTCTCTGGTGCCAAGACAATCAAACTTTTATGGGGCTAATTTTTTTAAAAACATTTATATTTAATATATTTATTTGGCACATTAATAAACATTGTTTTTAACCAAAATGGAACATTTCTGTGTGTACGTCACAGTCATTATGACCTGCCCCGCCCTGATGTCTTAATATAATATAATATTCTGAGCAAATATCAAATCAAGTACTTTGTTTAAATTTTACCCTGAGATGAACAATTACCTCATGATTAACACACAGCTATGTTTTACGACACTGACAGAATGACTGACTGCACAAATCAAGACAAAGCAATTAAGAGTGGCCTCGCGTCGGGGGAACCTGAACACGTTCCTCTAACCTTTTTATTATATCGCCGCTGTCAAAGTACATACATTAACATGAACGCCTGTGATGTAATTAACTGTTCTATTACCACGCCGGCCTCAGAGCCTCAGAGGCAGCTAAAGACGAGTTGTTCATTCAGAGTGTGCGGTGGTTTCAGATGACTCATTAATGATCCTGTGCTAATTAAAATGCACAGAGACTTTATTGGCACACGGATCTTTCCCAAATTCCATTGGCTCTACTTTAGCCTGCTCATTTTTTGTCAATAAAAAAGATAATAATAAGTGGATGAAAAGACATCTACTCACTTTAACCCAATTAATATAATAAATTATAAATAATATCCTCATGGTCGTTTTTTGTCTCCCTAAGAACCAGACTATGATGTCATATACAGTTAAGCTCATAAAGTCGACCTGTTTCTGACTTTCAAACAGTGTTGCATCAAAAAGATCCATCCCACATATCGGATGTCTCTTAGCAACCAGCATACCAACAAGCATCAACGCGATAAAGAATATCGAGCATCTTTCAGCCGCTGCCTGGAAAAGTCGACGTTAGTGTCTGAGAGGCAGAGAGAGGGAGTTTGAGAGGCAGATAAAATCATGTCCACGCCGTTCGCTTTATGAATATCAAAGTGGACAATTTGAGTTTTTTTTTATCTAACACAAACAGATATAACAACAGCTGCTATCGATCTATCTTTCAACAAACTTGAAAGACATTGCATCAAGTAACAGACTGTATTTGTGAAGATTGTCATCAGAGATAATCTCAGCGTTTATTTTTATTCCCCAGATTAAAACCTCTACAAAAGAACGAGACACGGAAGTCCGTGTTCTTACGTTTTAACACCAAGTCAGAATGGATTTTGATGAATAATCAACATATTATTTTTTTGTACGACGAACCCTAAAGGGCACGGACGATTAACTGAGATTGTTCTTTCATTTATATCTATTTCAGTTAATAAACATATCAGATTTGAGATTTCCTGTTGCTGTTCACGCGTGTGGAACCTCCGTTTATTTGTCTTTCTTCCTCTCACCAAAAAAATCCTTTGACAGCATCACGGTCCAGCCTCGTCTCCATCCATCTCCCTTTGTCGCTTCCCTCCCTCATCACTTGTCTTCCTCCCCTTCTTCCTCTCCTCCTTATGGTGTCGGTAATCCTGCCATTGTTGCCGTGAACATATTTGTGTTTCCAAACATAATTGGATGAAGCGCTGCTGTCTAGACGGCACTGGCGTGTCAATTGTTGGCCGTCCGTCTCCTTTACAGATGACTTGACTGTGCCAGATGACTTTTCCGTCTGTGTAAAGAAAGAGATGAGAGGAGATTGGGGCTGCGGGGGAAAGGGAGGAATTATCTCAATTATGAATCCACTGAGAGGAATTGAAAGAGAAGGACGCAGATTCTGGAGGATTTGTGTTGATGTATGTGTTTGTGTTTGTATTTAACAAATGTGATAAGTAAGAGCTCAAAGACATTTCAGCTCTTCTGTTTGAATGTTGATCGCTGGAGTCTGATGGGAGGAAGAAATAAATGTGTTGTAGATATAAACGACTCTGTAAAATGTCAAGAGTTCTGCAGGGAAGCCCGTTTGTTTAAAATATCGCAGGACTTTAAATCAGTGATTCATTAAGATCAGGGGTTCTCAAAGTTTTGATACCTGAGGGCCAATTTAGGAACCCAACATTGCACTGAGGGCCGTCAAAGGAAAAAAAACAGAAATAAATCCCATTTGTAATCATTTTAATGACCAGATTGCAGTTCTACAGTTTAGCGTTAAGTAATATAAGAATTAATATAATGGAATTTAAGCGTTAATATCATTTACTGGGTAATTACCCAGTATTTTGGTCATTGTTCTTACCTTCTAATTACAGGTTAATAGTTAAAAGTAACACATTTCTGTTACCATATATTTACTGGGTAAATAGCTAGTAATTGGGGGCTGTAGCTACCTGCTTATTACCAGCTTATAACCCAATAATACACTAAAATTCACCATATAGAAACCAGGTAAATACGCAGTATTTTTGTTTACACTTATTGGTCTGTATCCAGTAATGTCCAATAAACATTTAACAAGCTTAGTCGCTCCTGGATTAAAACTATCAACTGTAATTCATCGCGGGGCCGCCAGAAATGTTTCTGCGGGCCGCCATTGGCCCCCCGGGCCGCACTTTGAGAACCAATGTCCTAAAGGAATCAAAGGGTCAAAATGAAATAAAATAAGTCATATTCCCAATAAGGACTGACATAATCCAGAGAAGGTTCACCACATGAGCTCGGTCAATAAACAAGAAACGATGGGAGGAACATATTATCGGATAAACAAAGTCGAAACATGCGTGATAATGAGATCTACTCTGGCATCTCTGCAGATCCATTTGAGAACCCGGAGACACAATTAAAGACTTAATGAAAACTCGACTCACACTCTCTTGGACACTGTAAACCACTTTACCTCCATCCATCAGCGCCAAACTGGAGGATCTCAAACACACAATAAAGTTCTATATCATATTCTAAAACTAAAATGAGAGTTAATCTGGCTGTGGATGAACTGCACATTGAGGAGTTTGCACATTTTTACAGTTTATTCCACTGCATTCACTCACAAATATTAATGAGAACAAACTGTGCCACAGCAGCACAACTCACTCAACTGCACTAAGCTGCAGGTTCACGTCCAGGATTTATTATTGATTTTTCTAATACTTCTCTTTTGTTGTTTGTGCCTCGACAGTTGCCTTTTTATTCAATTCAAATATTGAATGTGATGCTTTTCTGTCTTAGTTTCCTGTTTTATTTTGAAATGATTACCACTTCCGGAGTCTACTTCCTGTAAAGTTTCCCTCCTCTGTGACGAGCCGCCCCGCCCTCATGTGTTTCACCTGTTATCGTCGTGTATTTAGCCTGAACGTTTCCTTCTCTAAAGGTTTGACCTCTTTTTTTATATTCCATATATTTGTGTTTTTGGAAACTTGCTTTTACTTTGAGTCCACATGTAGTGTTTGTTCAGTCTTTTCCCTTTTACTTGAGTCCATGTTTGTGTGTTTATTCGTTCTCTCGGTGAAGTCAAACGTTTGAGTAGGAGGTGACGTTTGATCGCACGTCTGCGTCACAGAGAAAGACGGCATTTTTGAATGGTTTATTCCATGTAAATCAGGAAGAGAACGACCAAATTGATGATATCTCATCAACGTTCTGCCTCTCAGGAACAGATCGTGTGCTTTGTTAAATATTCGTCTAATCGCAACAGATGAGGAGCCTTTTCCCGCTGCTGTCAGGTGACATTTCAGATGCCATTAAATAAACGCTGAAATCTAACCAATTTTTTTTTTATATTATTCATAATTTGAGCTGAAAATGATGTAATGATCCTCACGGTGAAATGAGGCCACAGAGAAAAAACAAGTACGAAAAAACCTACAATCCTAAAATCATTTAGTTTGGACTCAGCTTCACAGAAAGTGAGGCGATCATGTATAAAAAAGTATAGATTAAGGAGCTCCGATGCAAACTAGAAGACGTAGAATGAAACCTGCAGGTGAGAATAACTGCCGATGTTCCTTTTTTTAGTCAATATTTATTCAACATTTTAATCATTCCTGGTTGAACAAGTCTCTCTTGAATGACTTTAAAACAGTCGAAACACACAACATAACGTGTTTGTCGTCTTCCTCGTGACTGAAAACTGTAAAATTTTAACCTCTTTATCTTTGAATAACTAATCAGTTGATGAGATAAAGGTTCATCTTCCCCTCTGTTTTTTTGGTTGTTATTTAAATATTTGCAGCTCCATATTTCCAAGACAAAAAAAAAAAGAGAAAGGTTGTGAGTGCAGATCCCTCCCTCCCTCAGAGTGTTTTACATTTACCCCATGATGAGACACTGGCACCAGTGTGTGAGCTCTGTGCCCAGAGCGGCAGCTGCATGTGATGGCTATCAGCTTCTCTTATTCACACATATACGCACATATGCAAACACACACACACACACACACATATTCTTGTACTTGCTGCATACTGAGGACTGGGTTGCTGACAAAGTGAGGACCAGCATTTCCACTTTATAAATCAACACAATTACAAATATCTACTTCATGAATGACACCTATATAGAACTACTTTGGTCCAAAATTTGACAAAAACGTCATACTATACTATGTTGTCCAAAATTTTAAAAAATCTTTGACAAAAAAATTTTAGTCCAAAATTTGACAAAAACGTCATACTATACTATCTTGACCAAAATTTCAAAAACATTTTGACCCAAAATGTTTGGTCCAAAATTAGACAAAAACGTCATACTATACTATGTTGACCAAAATTTCAAAAAAAAATTGCAGTACCATAAAATGTCTGCAGGTGGAGCCCCAGAGCAAAAAGAGCTGGAAAACTTTTTTGATCTTTTTTTTTTTGGTCCAAAATTTGACAAAAACGTCATACTATACTATGTCGTCCAAAATTTGACCCAAAATTTTTGGTCCAAAATTTGACAAAAACGTCATACTATACTATGTTGTCCAAAATTTTAAAAAATCTTTGACAATGTTGACCAATACTATGTTGACCAAAATTTCAAAAAAAAATTGCAGTACCATAAAATGTCTGCAGGTGGAGCCCCAGAGCAAAAAGAGCTGGAAAACTTTTTTGATCTTTTTTTTTTTGGTCCAAAATTTGACAAAAACGTCATACTATACTATGTCGTCCAAAATTTGACCCAAAATTTTTGGTCCAAAATTTGACAAAAACGTCATACTATACTATGTTGTCCAAAATTTTAAAAAATCTTTGACAAAAAAATTTTAGTCCAAAATTTGACAAAAACGTCATACTATACTATCTTGACCAAAATTTCAAAAACATTTTGACCCAAAATGTTTGGTCCAAAATTAGACAAAAACGTCATACTATACTATGTTGACCAAAATTTCAAAAAAAAATTGACCCAAAATTTTTGGTCCAAAATTTGACAAAAACGTCATACTTTACTATATCGTCCAATTTATTTATTTTTATTGCGTATAGCATGTTATAGCAACCTAAGGAAGTGAATTCATTGAAAACAAAGTGAGGACCGGCCAAAATGTTCTCACTCCGTAAAAATGACCTCACTTTGTTGGTTAAAAACCCTCACTGGTCCTCAGTATGCCGCAAGTACAAGAACGCACACACACACACACACCATCACAAACAGCCGTGTATGGTTTTTGATCCTGATCCCGCTCATTTGAATGTGATGCTGTAACAGAAATGTATCTTCTACAAAAAGAAACAATCATAATCAGGGTAGGTGTGTTTTCTCTGCCTGTGGTGAGACACCACATGATTTACTTTTGGAAGCATTTAATTTTACCTATATATACACACACATATACTGACCTTCACAGCTGTATTTCCCCGTGTTCCGCTGCTCCGTACACAAGCCGTGACGTGTTTCGTGGATTCATGTCTCAAAGTGTTAAATAAAGCTCCCTGCCGCTAATTTCTAAGCGTATGTGCGTAACCCCCGGTTCCTGTCTGAGTCCCAAACCGTCGCCCTTGGATTTGGCATAAATTGCTTGAGAGAGAAAAGTAATTATCTCAGGTAATTATTACTCTGGGTAGAGAGTGAGAGAGCAGACAAGCCTTCTCTGTCAGGTCCCTGTGGAGACAAATAAAGAGAATTCTGCCTTTTTATGGCTTTTAATTGGAGAGGCCGGGTCCTCAAAGCTTTAAGCTCTCATGGCTCAAAGGTTTATAGCTCACACACACACACACACAGGTCTGTGTAGCTATTCTTCTCAGGACATTACATTGACTTCCATTCATGTAATGTTGAAACTTAACTTAACCACAGTAAAAAATCACTTTTACAGTAAACATGTCAGTCGCCATTGAAAAAATCATGAGGCACACCACCAAACACAAATGTTTACAAAAAATGATAGCCTATATTAACAATTTAGTCATTCTTATCAAAGTGTCTTGAATATTTATATCCATAATATTTGCAGATAATTAATTATTTGTTTTCAAGAATTTTTTTTAGACCAATTGGGTGAAATTGGATAATTTCCCTCGGCACACTGGTTGAAAAACTGGTTTATATGACCCAAAATCCACTTTTTTTATACATATTATGTGCTCCTGCATTGGTCTAGTCGCTGTATAATAGCTTTTGTTTCATTTTCGTAGTGTTTCAAAAAGACAGCGGGGCCGCTGTTGCATTGCCACGACGCCATGTTTCTACGGGAGCCTGTACATTTTTTTTCAATTTTTTTTCAACTTTTGGACGACGTTTATGACAAATGTTCAAATTTTGGACGTTATAGTATAGTATGATGTTTTTGTCAAATGTGGGACCAAAACATTTTGGTCAAATTTTTTTTGAAATTTTGGCCAACATCTGACCAAAAACTTTTTTGTCAACAATTTTGGGTCAAATTTTGGACCAAAAATCATGTAAAATAACATGGTCGCGGGCCGCTGTTGCATTGCCACGACGCCATGTTTCTACGGGAGCCTGTATGGACAAACCCGAGAGAACAAATCAAGCGTCGTTTTACTTGTAGCCGAAGACCCGAGCGGATCGTTTTACGCGTTTAGAATGGAGGAGCACACGTATTTTACAGCGGTTTGCAGGGGAGGAGAAAGAATACTCAGCATGCATTTACATTTTTTTTTCCCTGGAATTAATTAAAACGGGGTGATTCATTTCATCATTTGGAGAAACTGGAAGACTTTGTCTAATTTATGAATGCAAATGAGTGAAATAAAATAATCTATATTCTGGTCATGGACGGACGTTTTCAGCTCCCCTAAATCTGCTCGCTGTGTCATATCTTATAGCTACTGTCTTATAAGTGAAATGGGAAAACTAACGTTTTTAAGATACATTTGACACACATTTCTTCAACATAATAGAAGTATCTGTGTTTTATTTTCTGCCTCTCTCACTTTATTCTCTGCTGCTCTGTGCATCAAATTCCAATCAGGTATAAGCATCTGCTTAGAATTCACTCAAGTCTCTCCATATTTACACGGGGAGAAATTAAAGCTTTGCACAATATTGCTCATTTTCTCCTTCTGCTGTTTGGGATAAGCACCGTGATTTATTCATTTCTAACCGTTTTCTGCCTCGAACGTGCTATTCATGGCCCGTTTTCCCATTTAATCAATGTTGAGATAAGCAAGAGTTGCATTTTGTAATTTATGGCAATATCCCTGCGTCTGTGCGTGTGTGTGCACGTTCATTTGTGTGTATGTGTGTGTGTTCTTGTACTTGCTGCTTACTGAGGACCAGTGAGGTGTTTTTAACCAACAAAGTGAGGTCATTTTTACAGAGTGAGGACATTTTGGCCGGTCCTCACTTTGTTTTCAATGAATTCACCTCAGGTTGCTATAACATGCTATACTCAATTTGTAAAAAAAATAAATTTGGACGATATAGTATAGTATGACGTTTTTGTCAAATTTGGACCAAAAATTTTGGGTCAAATTTTGGACGACATAGTATAGTATGACATTTTGTCAAATTTGGGACCAAAAATTGTTGGTCAAAATATTTTTGAAATTTTGGCCATCATAGTATAGTATGACGTTTTTGTCAAATTTTGGACCAAAATGTTTTTGTCAAAGATTTGTTCAAATTTTGGACGACATAGTATAGTATGACTGGGTGCAGTACCATAAAATGTCTGCAGGTGGAGCCCCAGAGCAAAAAGAGCTGGAAAACTTTTTGGATTTTTTTTGGTCCAAAATTTGACAAAAACGTCATACTATACTATGATGGCCAAAATTTCAAAAATATTTTGACCCAAAATCTTGGACCAATTTTTTTTTTTAATTTGGCCAACATAGTATAGAATGATGTTTTTGTCCAATTTTTGACCAAAACATTTTTGTCCAAGATTATTGGTCAAATTTTGAACAACATAGTATAGTATGACGTTTTTGTCAAATTTTGGACAAAAAAAATCCAAAAAGTTTTCCAGCTCTTTTTGCTCTGGGGCTCCACCTGCAGACATTTTATGGTACTGCACCCAGTAGTTCTTTGTAGATGTCATTCATGAAGTAGATATTTGTAATTGTGTTGATTTATAAAGTGGAAATGCTGGTCCTCACTTTGTCAGCAACCCAGTCCTCAGTATGCAGCAAGTACAAGAATGTGTGTGTGTGTGTGTGTGCGTGTGTGTGTGTGTGTGCACAGACTTGCATTTTCAATGAAAAGACGACGTCTTCTCGGCCACTGTGAAATAATTACAATCCATTGTTTCCAGGAGGAGTTTCTCGCGCTCTGTGTTTGATCTACACTTCTGTAATCTGGCACACACATCTATCACATCAAGATCTATAAAAGCCTCATGCCACATGCAACAATAAACATTCAAACATTCAGCTGTGATTAGCAGTCGATTTTTCCCTTTCTTCTATCGCTGTTGGACATTCTTCTGCTGGAGTTTTTTTTAAATGCATAAAGACAAAAGGCCACTGGGGGTGCACGTGCAGACATCCAGGTGTTAAGGATGGTGTGGTAATTGGGCAGGGACACTGGCCTTTGCTTTGGCATCATTACAACCCTTTCTCACTGAATAATGAAGCAAAGTCAGACTCACATTACCATAAAAAATCTACCTGTTATCATCAATTATGGAACAAGAGATTTTTCTTTTTCTGTCTTTTTTTATATCAAACATTTGAAATGTGTGACTAAACCCATAAACGTTGGCTTTTGACCAAACAGAAGCTCTTTCTCCTCCGCTTCTGTACTTTTAATCCAATCAGTGTAAGCAAACGGCCGCCCGTGCTGATTCCATTTCTGTGACATGTTTTACTGTTAAAAGGGATTTTATTTTCCCTCTCCTCTAATCCCAAATGTGAGAGGTCTTGATTTTCTTGTTTACGAGGGTCTCGAATAAAGGCTTTCATTGAATTTCACCCTACAGTCGGAAATAAATCTGCAGCATTAACGCACTCTTTATGAAGAATCGTGCCATTCCAGGCACATCCTGGGAAAAGAAACAAGTGGGAAAGAAAACAATAATCTGAAATAATAAGAGCTGATCTGAGACCTGTGACTCTGAGCCTCAGGAACACAGTGTTGTGTGAAACATGAAGAAAACGCTGCCACGTTGACTTGTACACATTTACTAAACCTCTCTTCCCTGCTCTCCTATCAATTTACCAGCTTAGCTCTGCAGGCCAACTCAACTCAGGCATGGCTGGAAAAGTGTCGCACAATGGAGGGTAAACTACACACACACACACACACACACACACACACACACAGAGAGACACACACATATGACAAGGCTGAGCAGCTACTATAAATGACAACATCTTATTCATTCCATACACATAACTCGCACGTACAGAATATCAATTTGTGATTCTCTAAACGTGACTTTTACAGCCTGAGCTTTTATACCAACACTACACTCTTAGACATTGGTTCTCAAAGTGCGGCCCGGGGGCCCAATGGCGGCCCGCAGAAACATTTCTGGCGGCCCCGCAATGAATTACTGTTGATAGTTTTAATCCAGGAGCTACTAAGCTTGTTAAATGTTTATTGGACATTACTGGATACAGACCAATAAGTGTAAACAAAAATACTGGGTATTTACCTGGTTTCTATATGGTGAATTTTAGTGTGTTATTGTTGTTATAAGCTGGTAATAAGCAGGTAGCTACAGCCCCCAATTACTAGCTATTTACCCAGTAAATATATGGTAACAGAAATGTGTTACTTGGTATTAACCTGTAATTAGAAGGTAAGAACAATGGCCAAAATACTGGGTAATTACCCAGTTATTAAATTAACGCTTAAATGACATTATATTAACGCTTATATTACTTAACGCTAAACTGTAAAACTGCAATCTGGTCATTAAAATGAGTACAAAGGGGATTTATTTTTCTTTTTTTTTCCTTTGGCGGCCCTCAGTCCAATATTGGGTTCCTAAATTGGCCCTCAGGTATCTAAACTTTGAGAACCCCTGCTCTTAGAAATAAGGGTTCCAAGAGGGTCCTTCTACAAGGGCTGAGGTTCTACCTGGAACCATTTGCTTCTGAAAAACCCTTTCAAGGGTTCTTGGTAACACTAATGGTTCCAGTGAGAACCCTTTAAACCCCCTTTCCTGGATAAAGGGTTTTAAAAGGGTTCTTGGTGGAACCTTATATGGTTCTACTTAGTAATCAGACATTCCCAGCCATCCCCCTCCGCTTTCAATCACACTTATCTTACGTTGCCGTACTTTATCGTCTGTTTTTTTCCCTCTAAACGGGAACATCATTCACAAAAGTGACACCGTGTTGCTCTCGGTGAAGACCTGAAACTAGTAAATGAGATCATTAACTCCTCAGGAAAAATGTTTACTGATGTTATAAATCAAGGGACAAGTGGCCTCGTTTCCCCCGTGCACGACCGTTCAAAAGGACATATTTTAAAAAAGCCCACTCTGCTGGTGTAAAAAGGCGTAAAACATGCATGGAATAATCATTTTAAAGGTTTATAGTTGCTGTGCAGTCACATCAACAGTGTGTTCTTTTCACCATCGAACATACTTCTTATTCTCAGTGTGTAATTACTGCGTCATTTTCCTGTGTAATTGTCGACGGCTCTGTGCAGAAAATGGTGTTTAATTAATGTGTAATATTTTGGCTGCCTTTGTTATAGTCATTATTATTTAATTGAGTGTGTGTAACGCTGACACAACAGTGTTTGCAGAGAATCTAAGAGTAGATATTTATATTTTATGTCTCTTATTTCTTATATAATATCGTGACAAAAGTGTGTGTCCGTGTGTGTGTGTGTGTGTGTGTGTCCATGTGTGTCCGTGTGGGTGTCCGTGTGTGTGTGTCCGTGTGTGTCCGTGTGTGTGTGTCCGTGTGTGTGTGTCCGTGTGTGTTTGTGTGTGTGTGTGTCCATGTGTGTGTGTTTTTGTGTGTCCGTGTATGTGTCCATGTGTGTTTGTTTGTGTGTGTGTGTGTTTGTGTGTCCGTGTGTGTGTCCATGTGTGTTTGTGTATCCGTGTGTTTGTGTGTCCGTGTGTGTGTGTGTCCATGTGTGTGTGAGTGTGCTTGTGTGTCCGTATATGTGTGTGTGTTTGTGTGTGTGTGTGTCCATGTGTGTGTGTGTGTGTGTGTGTGTGTGTGTCCGTGTGTATAGTGTATAATATTTTGGCTGTCTTTGTTATAGTCATTATTATTTAATTGTGTGTGTAACGCTGACACAACAGTGTTTGCAGAGAGATTTAAGAGTGTAGAGTAGATATTTATATCTCTTATTTCTTATATCATATTGTGACAAAAGCCTCAGAATTATTGCCGTGAACAAAACCTTTACATTTATTCAAATTTCCCCCTCTTTTTTTTATTTATTTATTTATTTATTTCATGTGACCTTGTACCTAAAAAATACTTTTTAAACAGACAAAGCGAATGCGTGTTAAAGTCTGCTGTGGCCTTCGCTCCACCTGCTGTGCAATGTCTATCATAATAACTGTAAAGCTTTATGTGTGTGTGTGTGTGTGTGTGTGTGTGTGTGTCTGTGTGTGTGCGTTTGCGTTTGCTCCCCGATGACCACTAAACAACAACACGGCTGCCCACGTCCTGAGATTTACAGCCGCGGGCTTTCAGGCGACGTGAGTCACACACGGGGACATTAAATATGGCCGAGTCCTTTAATGTGTGTGTGTGTGTGTGTGTGTCTTTGACTTTGTTTGCTCTTCTCTGTGAAGCCAAGGCTGTTGTTCTTCGTGTCTGAAATCAACTTCTCAGTCGGCCTTTACTTTTTAATGGGTCGCAGTTCTTGCTGTGACCGTCGCAGTGACAGTGACGTTCTGATCTATTCTGGTCCGACAAGACAAAAGAGGCTGTTCAAAACACTGTGGGGATGAATGGACATCATACGGATGGAGTTGGTGGATTGGGATGTTAGATAAGAATAAATGCTCAAAGTGAGACTAACATTTGAAGGTTTACCAGGGATTTTTAAACCCACTGTTCTGCCCTGAAGAAATAAACCCAATTACAACTGCATAGAGCTCTTGGTTGGTCACCGTAGCGCTCAGGGAAGCGAGGGGGTGAGCAGAGGAGCACTTCTTTGTTGTAAAGTTCAGCCTCTCCTCTAGATGGCACTATAAACTACTTACTTCACCTTTAAATCAAAATGAACGTAGCGTCCGATCAGACGTTAGAATTGGGCGGAAAAAGTACACTGGATACACCAGCTTTTCACCACCTGACCGCACTTTTACAGACTGCTTTCCCGGCTTGCGCTCCCTTAACCCGACCCTACCACCCTTATGTTTAGGACGGGGGGTGAGGGGCACAACACAAGCGCTACACAAATGAAGACGGCATCTCACCCAGTCAAGATCCTTCACTCTGGTGGACACCCAGCGAGCGCAGGTTCAAAAACCTGAGCCGTCTGGAGACACATCCGTGCCACTCGTTTGTATTAGCGATGCTTTGATGGTCAATATTCGACAGCACCCCCGCAAAAAAATATTTAAAAAAAAATAGACAAAATTTGACACGTGGACCTCGACGATCAACTCTCAAAATGCCGCGTAATCCCCATCCCTAGTTATCTTCTATTTCATTAAAAAGAAAAAGAAAGTTTGCGTTATTTGTTTACATTTTAACCGGCTCAACTACCAGCAATACGATGGGATGTAGCGACAATCGTCGGTCTATTACTCACGTGAAAAGTTACCCTCTTGATGCTGCTGTATGTTTTTCAAAAAATCCAAAAGTGTTTCTAAATAAATACTATAATAGCTGAAGTGTGATCGTAAGTGCTTGTCTGATTTGTAAACGCGACGTAGCCAACGGTGTATTGATCGGGCGTTGTTTCAGCACCACGGACAGCGCTTTATCCATCATACCCATCATGCGTTCACACCGGTGTGTGATGATAGCAATTTAAACAGGAAAAACCTATTGAAACACTAATTTTTGACGACTGCAAATCGTGTTATAACTCTGATGATGAATTCACCACAGCTCCTCTCATCTTCTCTCCATCTCTATCCTTTATCTCAGGACTAATTTTAGACTTTATCTCCCATTTATTTCTCTTTTTTTTGTCCCCTTACCCACGTCTTTGTCAAGTATGTTATGGTTTCCATTATCTGTGTCTTCCAATCTCTGGAAGACATTATCTGTTTTTTCTATTTCTATTTCTATTACCTGGGTTAAAATGATCTATTTTTGGATCCCAGTCCCCAAATCTTGACCACAAACAGCACCTTGTGATGTTATTTGTCCATTATTTTTTACTGCCAACAGTAAAGCCCGCACTGTATATTAGAGTCTAATATCAATGGTGTTTGGTGTATGCATGGCTGCACTTGTTCGGTCTCTGATAACCGTCTTAAAACAAGGGAAAAAAATCAACTTCTGAACGCACACAAGCACATTTTAAGAAATGTGAAAGTGAATGTGCCGGTTGCCATGGGTACGGCAGTAGCAGCTGTAAGTGCTTTAGAATAAATGTTAGTACTTTTAGCTTTGCTTCAGATAGTGAGTACAGAGAGGTGACGCCGTGTCCAACGCTGATATCCTTTAAGTTGCAGCAGCAGAAAAGTCATAATATGACATATTATGTCGAACAGAAGGAAGACATGCGGCGTTTCCCCAAAAAACCATCCATCAATCACACAAACGATGAAACAGGTCGCTGGGATGATTGACAGGCTGAGCCGCCTGACCGCTGATATTACCACACTATTATGGGATTGCAGTTACTGAGAGGAGCGGTAAATCCCAGC